>NC_042628.1:11704832-12004832 GCF_901001135.1 Rhinatrema bivittatum
TGCAATGTAAACCGATGTGATGTGTACACGAATGTCGGTATATAAAAATATAGAAATAAATAAATAAATACTTGTAGACTGGATTTGCCACTGTTGGAAACAGGATGCTGGGCTTGATGGACCCTTGGTCTGACCCAGTATGGCAATTTCTTTATTTATTTTTTATTTTCTTTATTTTGTTTTATATACCGGCAACCGTTTGCACATCGTGCCGGTTTACAGATAACTTACAACCAAGGATATATAGGCAAAGCCTTTACATGGAACATTGAGTAACATAAACAAAGTAACATAGTAAATAACTATAAAGGTAAAATACAATAAATGAGTAGATAAAGGAGGGGAGGGATAGGGGTGGACGAGACAAAGGATAAGGGGAGGGGGAATGGTGGGTGGATACATAAGGAGAAGTTATGTACAGGGGTACCAGGAACAATTTATGTGTACACAGGTTATATACAGGGGTACAAGGAACAATTGATGTGTACACAGGTTATATACAAAATTGTATAAGCGCAGGATGACAATAGTTGAAGAGGGAAGATGTAAGCGGATGTGCTGAGTGGCAATTTTTTAGGTTTGTAGTTCCTTAGGGGGGGAGGGTGTAGGGTGTAGGTCCTGTGGTGGGGTGTTGGCGAGAGATGGTGTGTGGGTTATGGGGTTAGAAGGAAATGATGATGATTGGGGGTAAGCTTGGAGGAAGAGCCAGGTTTTGAGTTTCTTTTTGAAAGTGGGTGTAGAGGTTTCTGTGCGTAGGTCGAGGGGCATGCGAGGGAGAGGGCCCTATTGGTGGTGGAGATGAGTTTAGTGGATTTTATGGAGGGGGGAATAAGGGTTCCACGGAGAGAGGAGCGGGTGGGTCTTGTAGAGGTGCGAGGGGAGAAAGGTGGGTTTAGCCAGTTGTAATGTTCGTTAGTAATGCTTTTGTGTATGAGGGTAAGGGTTTTGTAAATTATACGAGAGCGGATGGGAAGCCAGTGGAGGTTGAAGAGGGTGGGAGTGATGTGGTCTTTTTTGTTGGCATTAGTAAGAATGCGTGCAGTAGCGTTTTGAAGGAGTTGTAGAGGTTTGATGTGGGTAGCAGGGAGACCAAGTAGGAGTGCATTACAGTAATCAATCTTTGAGAAAATTATAGATTGAAGTACTGTGCGGAAATCAGAGAAGTAGAGAAGGGGTTTGAGTTTTTTGAGGGTTTGTAGTTTGAAGTAGCAGCTGCTAAGGATAGATTTGATATATGGTTTGAATGTTAGTTGGTTGTCAAGTATGACCCCCAGGTTTCTTTTGTCAGAGAGACAGTTAGGGGGGTGGAGGGAAAGGGTATGGAAGCATGTTTGGAGGAGATGAGGAGGAGTTCAGTTTTTTGCGGGTTAAGGGCTAGGTGCATATCGGTGAGGAGTTGGTTTATGGAGGTGAGGATGGTGTTCCATTTTTGGAGAGCAGTGAGTACAGAATTAGTGAACGGTATGAGGATTTGCACATCATCTGCGTAGATGAAGTGTGTAATACCAAGGTTGGAGAGGAGGTTTGTGAGGGGGAGCATATAAATGTTGAATAGGGTGGATGAGAGAGAGGATCCTTGAGGGACGCCACAGTCGAGATTAACGGGGGGGGGGGGATGAGAAGTTGTCAGTGAGGACTGTGTATGTACGGTTTTGGAGAAAGGACTTTATCCAAGAGAGGGCGGTACCTGTGATTCCTATGCTAATGAGAGTGTTGATGAGGATGTTATGATTTACTGTATCGAATGCGGCGGAGATATCTAGCATGGCAATGAGGTAGGAGTTGCCGGCGTCCATGCCTTTGATGATAGTGTCTGTAAGTGAGAGGAGTAGGGATTCCGTACTGAGGTGTTTTCGGAAACCATATTGTGTTGGTGGGAGTATGTTAGATTGTTCAAGGTGGTCGGAGAGGCGGGAGTTAACTAATTTTTCAATGATTTTGGAGAGGAATGGGAGATTGGAAATGGGGCGTAGGTTAGCTAGGTTGGCGGGATCGAGGGAGGGTTTTTTTAGGATGGGTTTGACCACGGCTTGTTTCAGGGAGGTAGGGACCATGCCGTGTTCCAGGGAACAGTTCACGATTTTGGAGAGTGAGGTGGCTATTGTTTTTGGAATAGCGAGTAGGAGCTTAGTGGGGATAGTTTCTGAGGGGTGGGACGAGGGTCTCATCTTTTTTAAAATGTTTTCTATTTCTTATGTTCTTATTTGTTTGATGAAGATATGGAAATGAGTTTTAAGAGAATCTCTACAGCCAGAATGAAGTACAGATCCTTGGCATATTAACTCAAGACTAATTCTTTGTCAACTAGTAGACATGAATTAGCCACAAAGCGAGGGTGACATCATCTGACAGCACTGACACGGATCCAGTATTTGGAGCTCAGTAAAGATTTTACTGAACATGTGCAGGAGTTCCCACATGTGCACACTGCTTTGTGAGCATCTCCTCCTTTGTTTGTCTGAACTACTGCAAAAACATCTCCCAGTCTCCCTCTCAGTTTTCTACTTTTTGAGCTTTGTTCCTTCTTTTCTGCCTCATTGCTTCTTTTAAATTGTTGCCTCTGCTTTACCAATCTTTCAAACAGAACTTAAGTTTTAAGTTTAAAAAAAGAGGAAGGAGGGAGAGGAGTCAAGTTAAAACGATAGATATGTAGGCCCAGAGCTCCAGGCCATTAAAGATCATTTATCTCTATTATGATGTGATGTAAGATGAGAAGAGTCTACCTCATGCCATCTATGTTGTTTCAAGGGTAAGGCTGGACTCATTTGTGGTTCGTAGGGCGGAACCGTGCCTGAGTGGTGGCGTGAAGCCCAGGGTAGAAGAGGAACAACTGGACCCAGGAACCCCTGCAGTAGAAGCTTCTTTGAGCGATCACCTCCACATCAGCTGAAAGTGAATTTGACACAATCAGAACTGCAAGTTCTGTTGCACGCTGATGATTCAAGTTGTTTGCGACAGGGGCTACGGTTCAACCATTGGAGCTGCAGAACTTGGGAGGATTGGCTGAAAGACAGAGTATGTTGCATCTGTGGTGTTGGAAGATCAGTCAATTCCCTCGATAGACCCTTTGAAGAAGGTGAGATCTCTTGTTCAGCCCCCTTTGGGGTTGGAAGGGGATAGAAGATGTTCAGTTGAGGTGTCTATCCCCAAAGTGGTCAGCTTTGTTTTCCCTTCCTTGCCGCAAGTTCCTTCTGCTGTCTCTTTACAGATACCTGGACTGTAGTTTACCGGATTGAGAGCTCCTTGGCTGGAATGTGTGAACTATGCGCTTTCTAGCAGAGAGCAGGTCTTAAATTTAAAGATAAAAATGAAAATATTTTCTCAAATGCTGCTTCTGTTCATCAATGCGAAGAAAACATTCTGTAAATGCAAAACTTACAGGTAACAGTGGTTAACGACAACCTTAATCTTTGTAATAAAGTTGAAATGCTTAGAAACAATATTAGAAAATGTAATCTTCGCCTTATTAATTTTCTTAGACATTTGTCAATTTCTCCAAGAGACGTGTTCCATAAATATTTGCTTGAGGTGCTTAAGTTTCCTTCTGAATTGCTACCTCTGACTGTGAGAATTCATTATATTTAAATATATGTGATGGTATTATGTGTACATTTTGCAAGATCTGTGGACCCTTGCTGCTGTGGCGAAATTGGCTCAGCCTGCAGGGAGGCCCTTTAGGCTCTCTCCGACAGCTGACTGAGCTGCACAGGGAAGAGACTGTTTAGGAGTTTCACCTATGCCAACGCCTTTCCCCTTGAGTTGAGCCCTTGGGTTCCGGGGGCTGGCAGGTCCTAGGCAAGAATGTCTGTGGCAATAGCTTAGCTCGTCAATCCAGGGCCAGACTAGGGTCAAAGGCAGGCAGCAAGCAAGAATGGTCAGTATCCAGGCAAGGGTTAGAGGCAGAAGTCAGTCTGAGCCGGAGGCAAGGAGACAAGGCCAGGACAGCTGAGGAGACAAGGCCAGGCTGGGCAGGAGAGATGAGGCAAGATCCAGAAGCACAGGAACCAGGAGCCGAAGCCGCAACCCACACTACACAGACTAAGTAGGAGACCCATTGCTGAGGCAAAGATGAAGCGTTGAAGAAAGCCTTTTGTAGGGCAGCTGTAGCTGACATCATCCAAGGGTACCATGGCCTTTTCCCGCCGTGGGCCCTTTAAATGTTTCCAGGTTGGGCACACAAGCTCCTAAGGAAGGCTGAGGGGTGGCGATTTTGAGCTGTCTCCCACCGCACTGGCAGAGGCTGTCTGAGAGGGGGGCCTGGGCACCAGCAGCATCGGGGTGAGTATGTCAGCTTGTGGGGATGGTCCTGCAAGCCACCCAAAGTAACACATTTTTGTACATTGCTCTGAGTGATTTTTTTTAAATCTGAAAAGAGCAATTTATAAATATTTTAAAATATATTCCAATTCTTTATTCATGGGGATGGGAAAGTGTTGGAACAGGATCTTCACAGACCTTAGCTGAAGATGTAGATCTTAATTTGATTGATATTTTGGGAGAGTCCCAGAAAGTTGTGCAGAGAACAGCTTTTATTTTTGTTTTATTTTAGATTTTGATAGGAATTGGACAGTTATAGCTTTTTTCAAGAATAAAGATGTACTCTTTTCTTGAAAAAAAAGATTAGGGCATAGCAAGACAAGCGAAAGATGTTTTTGGCATTGCAGAAAAGGATTGTTGCTCTGGGTGGGAAATTTTCCTTAAATTATCAGTGAAATGTATTATTAAGTAACTTGGACTTCGCTTTGTTTTCTATAACCCACTCCAGTTAGAGACATTTTTGGATGAAAGACTTGATTAGCTGAATGCAGAAAATGTGGTGATGGGGGAATAGGTTTTAACTTTTTCACTGTCTTTTTAACTTAATAATTCTTGTTTCTTTTCTTTTCTTTCCTCTCCTCCCCTTGTGGACTAATTTTGCAGCATGTAACTAATGGATGCTTTCTTTCTAAATGTTGCTCTAATTTTAGTTTTCAGTTATGTTGTATTTATTTTTTTCCTCTTAAATATTTGCTTGACATGATATTTTGGAAATTGCATAAATAAATTTAAAAAAAAAGTAGAAAAAGAGTATGGAAAATCCAAGGTCAAGAAGCCAGCAGTTAGGGGCTTCAATGCCTACATTTGTAGGCACTGGATGTCCATCATGGATACACATATTGTTTGTTCTGGTCTGGCCCAGACCATAATTCAAAATGCTACAGCTATGGTTGGATGTGTCACAGGGTGCAGCAGCACTGTGTCTAGATGTTGGAGGCCCCTAACTTGCTTTCCAAGGGTAGGAGCTCTATACCTTGGCATGAGGCTGGACAGCGAAGCCGTTCCTCATGTAGAAATGAGGAACTGTCAGACTCCTAATGCAGGGAGTTGAGGTGGTAATCCTACCCATTTCAGTCCCGCAAACATGGAAAAGCACCCCCATTCTCTGCCTCAAGTCAGGGGTTAAGCAGAGTGTGGAAGCCTGTGGCACTAAGTGAAATGTCAAGAAGAGTGCCAAAACAACACAAGGGTTCCCCTTAGAGACAAAGAGATCAGCATTGTCGGCATAGGACTATGCTGTAGGAAGCTCATCTTCAATGCCAAGGCGGGAGATAGCCACATTAGTGAAGTCCTATCTTAATTCATGGCGCAGAAAATTCCCTAATCATCTGTTTTCCCGAACCCAGTATCATTCACGCCAAGGGCATGGATAGTGGTCTTGAACTTGCATTCCAAGGCACAGTCAACCCACTTGAATAGCATGTCAAAGTGCTGTCAGTTGTTATAGAGTGAAGCATTTTGTATAAGCTAAGGAGTCCCTCTGCTGAAGCTAGAATGCAGCAGGAGGCATTCTGGCACTATCCATTGGCACTGTTCAATGGGTAGTGTTGATGCAATTGGCATGGAGCATCTTTGAGACAGCTCTTACCATGGCAGAGATGGTAACCACAGCACAGAGTACCTCATCTGCAATGCAGATATCCTTTAGTCTTGATGAAATGATCTGGATTTCTGAAGAGGATATCTGTCTTCAAATCAGAGGGTCCTCCAGCCTGTATGGTCCCAATTGTTGGAGATAATTATGAATTTCTTTGCCACTTCCATTGAAGACATTTGCAAGGCTGCAACTTGTCTGTTCACACCTTCTGCTGATCAGAACAACTGAAATAAGCAACCTGGACACACCAGTGGAGAGTGGTCTACTTGGTATACTGGCTGCACGAAAGTGTCTGAATGCCATGTCACAAAGAGACAGGAAAGTATGGACAAGTAGTTATGCACAACCTGCTAACACCCCCGCCCCGCCCACACACACACACACACACACACACACACACGCGCAGAGTCTGGGTTATTTATTTCTGAAGTTGCCATGTAATACACCTCACTTGTTATGGCAAATTCATGTCTGCTTGTTGACAGAGAAAGCAAGTCTGCTTACATGTAAACAGAGTTCTCTATAGACAGCAGGATGAATTAGTTATACTTAATAGCCTCCTGCCTTCCTGGGGTACGAACTACTTCATTAAAGCTTAAGCTTTGGAAGAGAGTGAGGGGCTAATGAGGCAGTGTGTGCACATAATAATTCCCGTGATTGCACAGTAAAAACTTTAATGAGCTCTGAGAACTGGGAGTGGGATAGACGAAACGCTGTTTACAGAAGAGAATGCATGGGAAGAGCTAGGAAAACTGAAAGTGGACAAGGCCATAGGGCCAGATAAGATACATCCCAGGATGCTAAGGGAACTTAGAGATGTACTGGCGGCTCCGCTGAAAGACCTGCTCAATAGATCCCTGAAATCGGATGTGGTGCCACTTGATTGGAGAAGAGTGGTGGTGGTCCCACTTCACAAGAGTAGGAGCAGAGAGGAGGCTGAAAACTACAGGCCGGTTAGGCTATTAAGTATAACTAATTCATCCTGCTGTCCATAGAGAACTCTGTTTACATCTTCAGTGATGAGAAGATTAATGGTGACTCTGCTGAAGGATAGAATAGTGAACTATCTACAATCTGGTGGGTTGCTGGATCTAAGGCAGCATGGATTCACCATGTCCTGTCAGACAAATCTGATAGATTTTTTTTGATTGGGTGATAAGAGAATTGGATCAAGCAAAATCACTCTGTGATTTACTTTGATTTCAGAAAAGCTTTTGATTTGGTCCCACATAGCAGGCTCATGAATAAAATGAGAAGCTGTGGAATGGGTTACAAACTGGTTGACTGACAGGAGACAGTGAGTAATGGTAAATGTGAGGGAGTTAGTAACATTGTCTATTGTATCTGAAGACTGGAGGATTGCCAGTGTAATGCCAATTTTTAAAATGGGATCAAGGGGTGAGTCTGACATCTGTACCAGACAAAATTTTAGAAACTATCATAAAGAACTAAATTGCTGAACATCTAGATAGGCATAGTTTAAAGGAGCAAAGCCAAAATGGATTTAGCCAAGGGAAGTCTTGCCTCACAAATTTGCTACTTTTTTTTGAGGGCGTAAATAAACATGTGCATAAGGGTGAACCAGTTAATATAGTGTGTCTGGATTTCCAGAAAGAATTTGATAATGTCCCTTATAAAAGACTTCTTAGGAAATTAAAATGTCATGGGATAGGGGGCTGTGTCCCATTGTGGTTTGCCAACTGGTTAAAATATAGAAAACAGAGAGTAGGGCTAAATAGTAATTTTTTCCAGTGGAGGAAGGTGAATAGTGGAGTGCCCCAGGGATCTGTTCTGGGACCACTGGAAATGGGAACAACAAGTGACAATATCAAATTTGCCGATGACTCAAAATTATTCAAAGTTGTTAAATCACAAGAGGATTGTGAGAAATTGCAAGAGGACATTGCAAAACTGGGAGACCGGACATGCGAATGGCAAATAAAATTTAATGTGGACAAGTGCAAAGTGATGCACTTAGGGAAGAGCAATCCAAATTATGGCTACAGAATGTAAGTTTCCACATTAGGAGTCACCATTCAGGAAAAGGATCGAGGTGTTATTGTTGAAAACACATTGAAATCTTTTGCTCAGTGTGCAGCAGCAAACAAGAAAGTAAATAGATTGCTAGAGATTATTAGGAAAGGAATGGAGAATAAAACAGAGAATATCATATTGCCTCTGTATCGCTCCATGGTGCAATCTCATCTTGAGTATTATGTGCAGTTCTGGCCACCACATCTCAAAAAAGATATAACAGAATTATAAAAAGTATAAAGAAGGGTTACCAAAATAAATAAAGGTGATGGAATGATTCCAAAGAAAGGCTAAAGAGATAGGACTCTTCAGCTTGGAGAAGTGACGGCTGAGGGGAGATATGATAGAGGTCTATAAAATAATGAGTGAAATGGAACAAGTAAACATTAAGGGTTGTTTTCTCTCAAAAGGTACAAATACTAGGGGTCACACAATGAAGTTACTAGGTGGTGATCTTAAAACTAATAAAAACATTTTTTTTTTACTCAGCGCATAATTAATCTCTGGAATTCATTTCCAGAGGATGTGGTGAAAGCTATTAGTGTAGCTGTACTTTAAAAACATTTTCCTGGAGGAAAAGTCCATTAACTATTATTAAGGTAGAGTTGCAGAAATCCATTGCTTATTCTTGGGATAAGCAGCTTGGAATCTATCTACCCCTTGGAATCCTGCCAGCTACTTGTGACATGGCTTGGCCACTTTTGAAAACAGGATACTGGGCTTGATGGACCTTTGGTCTGACCCAGTATGGCAAGTCTTATGATCTTATTCTGAAGAAAGAATGGTGTTAAGTAGAGTGCCATGTAGATTGGTTTTGGGAGCAATTTTGTTTAATATCTTTGCGCGACAGCAGGAAGACATAGAAGGTAAAGTTTGTCTATTTGTGGATGGTACTACGATCTGCAACAGAGTGGACATGTCTGAAGGAGTAGAGGATTGAAAAGTGATTTAAGAAAGCTTGAAGAGTGGTCAAAGACTTGGCAGCTGGGATTCTATGCCAAGAAGTGTAGAGACATGCATTTGGGCTGCGGTAATCTAGAAGAGCTGTAAGTGATGGGGAGTGAAAGACTAATGTGAACAGACTATGGAGAAGGTACAGAGAAGGGTGACCAAAATGATAAGGGGAATGGAACAGCTCCCCTATGAGGAAAGTCTAAAGAGGTTAGGACTTTTCAGCTTGAAGAAGAGACGGCTGAGGTGGGATATGATAGAGGTGTTTAAAATCATGAGAGGTCTAGAACAGGTAGATGTGAATCTGTTATTTACTCTTTCAGATAATAGAAAGACTAGGGGGCACTCCATGAAGTTAGCATGTGGCACATTTAAAACTAATCGGAGAAAGTTCTTTTTCACTCAACGCACAATTAAACTCTGGAATTTGATGCCAAAGGATGTGTTAGTGCAGTTAGTGTAGCTGTGTTTAAAAAAGGATTGGATAAGTTCTTGGAGGAGAAGTCCATTACGTGCTATTAATTAAGTTGACTTAGAAAATAGCCACTGCTATTACTAGCAACAGTAACATGGAATAGACTTTTAGTTTTTGGGTACTTGCCAGGTTCTTATGGCCTGATTGGCCACTGTTGGAAACAGGAGGCTGGGCTTGATGGACCCTTGGTCTGACCCAGTATGGCATGTTCTTAGATTGGAAGAGAGACCTAGAGGTGATAGTGTCTGGTGATCTGAAGGCGGTGAAACAGTGTGACAAGGCGATAGCTAAAGCTAGAAGGATGCTGGCTTTATCTATCACCAGACACTATAACCAGTAAGAAAAATGAAGTGAGAATGCTCTTGTACAGATTCTTGGTGAGTACTGTGTTCAGTTCTGGAGAACAGATTTCAAAAGAGATAGAAATGGGCAGAGAAGAATGATCAAAATGGTGTGGGGTCTGTATCAGAATGCTTAGGAGGAGAAGCTGAAGGATCTGAATGTGTATACCTGGAAGAGAGCACGTGCAGGGGAGATAGGATTCTGACCTTCAGATACCTGAAAGGCTTTAATGATGCACACATTTTGAACCTTTTCCGTTGGAAAGTAGATATTAGAACTAGGGGTCACGAAATGAAACTCTAGGGGGGATGACTCAGAACCAACATCAGGAAATAGTTCTTCATAGCGAAGGTGTTGGATGCCTAGAATGCCCTTCTGGAAGAGGTGGTGAGGATCTCTAAAGGCTAGAGCATGGAAATGAAGAAAAAGGGTGTATGAGAGTAACTTGCATGGAGCGGTAGTTACTACCCTTAGCTAATTTGTTTTCATAATTTTGACACAGTTGCAACATCACTCTCTGCATCAACAGCAGGGATAAAAGAGGAATTGGATTCAGACAGCCAACGCTGGGCCCTGACTTTTATAGTACGGGGTACTGATACGCAGACATTAGGGAAAAAGCACAGAACTGCTTCTACAGCCAAGTCCAAAAGCAAAGCATATTCAAGCAGCATTGTTTGAATTATCGAGGTTGTTCACTCGTTAAAAATGTAAAACATGCTAGCAGTAATTTTATGGGTTTGGCAGTTGCTTACTTTTGTATTACTACCCTTATCATAAGGCTTGGGGTTAACCTGCACAAAGCGGCAGTTGCTACCATAAGCAACTTGCTAGGCAGAGTAGATGGACCTTTTGGTCTTTTTCTGCTATCATTATTATGTTACTATGGATCCGAATCAGCGCCATCAGATGGCATCATCCATGTGTTATAGACTATTCATTCTGCTTTCTATGGAGAAACCTGTTTACAGGTGAATAAACTAGCTAAAGGCCAGTATTACTCTCGAAGGCCCAAGATGGCGGTCAGTTACAAAATGCTACCCACTCTTGGCTGACTGATTTTTCTCTTTCCCTCAGGCCCCTTTTCTTTGTGCTTCCTTATTTGTATTGGTTCTTGAACTTGTCTGCACCTTGCATGAGAAGGTACCAAGGTATTTTGTGGATTGCTTGCTTTCTTTAGATGGTTTAAAACACTGCAAATACATCATTCTTATGCCTATGGGATTTGCAAGAACACACCATTGAAATGAAACAATTGGGAGGATTGTAGATGAAGTGAGTAGATGACAAATGTGATGACAAATCATGAAAATATAAGAAAATGGAAATTACAGACTGAGCTTTTTCTTGTACCAAACAATGCCATCCCTTACTGGTACTGCTGTGTACAGAAGTTTAGGATGGCATTATTTCTCCTTAGAAAACGTATCACTGTTACAAGTTGAATATATATTACAGTAAATAAAATATTGTAGAACAGTTTTGATTACAAAATTTTTGTATCATAATTTCTGGTGTAGTCAGAGGATCATCCTCCAGCCAGCAAACAGATATGACTAAAGTATTGGTGCTTCCATTACTGTGGAAATTATTGCTTGAAGAATGACACTACAGTTCACAAGTTTGAAACTTGTGTTAATTCAACCTCTGTTTGTGGAAACAATTGTAATCCCACAGTTCCCTAGCTAAAAATCAAAGGGTAAAGGAGAGGAAGGATTAAAAAAATTACTTTGATTATATAGTGTTAACAGGACTGTCTTGTGTTTATTTGCAAAATTCTTCACGTTTAAAAGAAAAAAAATTCTCTCTGCAATAATGAATCATGCCTCTCAGTGATGGCAGATAAACCGATTTGGTGAAAACTGATACAGCTCCATCCACAAGGCCTGGAATAAACACAGGCCCTTCAAAGTTCCTCTTCACAGTAATAGGATTCTTTAACACCCACCCTAATTGGTTAATATAAAACTACAGTCAACACTGACTCAGTTAATATTCCAAGGCACAAGTGTGGTTTAAAGAGAGAAAGAGGTTGGTAATTTAGTTATAAAGAGTAGATGGGGATAGCTAATGCTCGGCTTATGACCATCTCAGCAGTTATGAAAGAAAACTATGTTTTATATAATGTTTCAAAGCTACTCATCACATGCAGTAATACCAGCACTACCAACTAAAAATTAAACTTATTTTAGTTTGTTTTTAAAAATTGCTCCCAATACTTTTGTTTTGAACTCTGAAACATAGAAATGACATCAGAAAAGGACCAAATGGTCCATCCAGTCTGCCCAGCAAGCTTATGGTAGTATCTGCTGCGCCATGTAGGTTACCCCCATGCTTATCAGTTTCCCAGACTGTAAAATTCAGGGTGCTCATTGGTTGCTGTTTGAATCCAATTCCCCATTACATCTTGCTGTTGAAGCAGAAAGCAATGTTGGAGTTGCATTAAAGTATCAGGCTTATTGGTTAAGGGTAGTAACCGCTGCATCAGCAAGTTATTCCCATACTTATTTGTTTCTCCAGACTGTAAAAGGTGGGCCTTCATTGTTCACTGTTCAAATCCAATTCCCCTTTTCCCTCCTGCCGTTGAAGCTGAAAGCCATGATGGAGTTGCATCAAGAGTATGAAGGCTTATTGGTTAAAGGTAGTAACTGCCACCCTAGCAAGTTACCCCATGTATTCTTTTCTTCATTTCCATTCTCTAGCCTTTAGGGATCCACAGCGTTTATACCATGCCCCTTTGAATTCTTTCATAGTTCTCACGTTCACCACCTCCTCGGGAAGGGCATTCCAGGCACCCACAACCCTCTCCATAAAGAAATATTTCCTGAGGTTAGTTCTGAGTTGTCCTCCCTGGAGTTTCATTTCATGACCCTTTAGTTCTTCTGATTTCTTTCCAACAGAAAAGATTTGTCGAATGTGCATCACTGAAACCTTTCAGGTATCTGAAGGTCTGTATCATATCTCCTCTGCACCTTCTCTCTTCCAAGGTATGCATATTCAGATTCTTTAGCCTCTCCTCAGAGGTCTTCTCATTTATTTATTTATTTATTTAACATTTCTTTTATACCGATATCCGTTCGCACATCGTATCGGTTCACAGTGAACAAAAAACCATTGGGCAGTGCCCGTACATATAACAGATAACATAATATAATATGATGAACTAGGCAACATATAAATAATTTTTGGGAGGAGCCCTTACATATAACAGGCATCAATGGGTAGATGCTATGGAATATAACTATAACTATATACATGAAAGTGCAAAGTACAAAATCATCAATCTTTCTATGCAGCCCAGCATTATTCTGGCTTTAGTTATTGCTTTGTCATATTGCTTTGCCATCTTCAGATCTCCAGACACTATAAACCCAAGATCCCTCTCTTGGTCTGTGCATATCAATTTTTCACCCCCCTCACAACTCTGTTGTGTTGGTTCTTCCACTTCACCATTGTGTATATTTGGCACGTCACACTCTGTTACACTTCCACTGTGGTATGTCTTTGGGCTCTCTTTGAGAGTGCTGTGATCTTCTGGCATGCTTTTGGTCTTTCGTCATATTTGGTGGTCCTTGCTTCTTATTTGTTGGCTTTTGGGGCCATTTACGTTATTTCTATAGAAGTAATTAAATGACGAGCATTATTGCCAATTAATTTAGCAATTTTATCATGAATATTGTTGATTTACACTACCCCTTAGAGAGAAATGGGTGGAGAAGACTATACAGCGGTTTTCAATTTAAATGTTTTCATTGTTTTTCAGAAGTGCTGTCATGTATGTCGCTCTTGTTGATTTCATAGAATGGAGTGCAAAAGGTCGACAGTAGTTAAAATAGGATCTCATTGTATATTCCAGAGCAGAGGTCTGTTTGTCAAAAAAGATTTCTGTTGCTGTCCCATAATGAAGTCATTATTATCGGAGCAGAACACACACATAAATACTAATAAATATGCATTATATGCAAGGGTTACTGTTCCAGCAAAGTCTGCCAAGCTGCTTTATTATATGCAGAGGGCTGCTTCTTGAAAAAGAGAAGGGAAAGGCAAGTGAGAGCTCATCTTTAAACTTTTTTTTTTTTCAGTTAGAAAGTAAACCTTAAAGTTTTAATACCATACTATACATCAACTAATTTAATAAGCTGCTGAAGCCATCCTTCCAAGATCCATGTGCTACTCAGTCTAGGTGAATCAAGATCTGAGCTTTGTATGGTAAAGCTGCATTGCTGCTTCCTGGTGACAGAATTTAAATGTGGCACTAGTAGGAGGGACAGCACGTGCCTGGACTAATGGCGCAGAACCACCTAGAACAGTGCCATTTTAGGTTAGTTCTTGTTTCCACTGAATTAAGGGAAAACTGAGAACATGATCGGTGAATCCTCAGTTTCTCTGCCTCTCGTGCAAACCTTTATTTATTTATTTATTTTGTCAGTCTTACAATCCGCTATCTCCATTCTTGTGATCGGCGCGGAGTATAATTAATGCGTCCATAAATTTTACAAAACAAAACAAGAACATTTAACACAATATCACTACCAGTTGTGTACTCTAGAAAGAGCAACTAGCTGGTAGTAGTAAGCATTTAAGGAAAGGAGGAAGACTAAGTTGCCATCAGCTATTTGCACAATTTCAAGTGGATTTAGTAGGAAGCATGTTTTCTTTTTCAGAAACGGTGCCGTTTTAGAAGAAATGCCCCCTGATGGTAGTAAGCATTGTTGCTCTGAAAGAGGTTCTCTTTGGTACAGTGCAAGTATTAAGATTGCTAGCAGTAAATTTAAGAGATCATACCCAACATACCCTGGTTAATGAGTGGAGGTTCATTCTCGTCATAGTGTGTGCAGAAAAAACCCATTTGGAGTCACTTTCCTAGGAGGAAAGGAGGCAGTTGAAACTTAAGATTCTTAATCGAAACTTTCGTAATGATTGATTGGTTTATATAATGTCCTGCTTTTTCTCTTTGTTCGGTTATGTTGGTCTCTGTGCTTGGATATGTTTACAGCTGAGCCTCAGGGTTAGAAACAAAAGATGTTGGCAGAAATGGACCGATGGTTTGCCACAGGTTTTACTTGCTCTGTGGTCTTCTCCCTTTCTGTCTGTTACATGCATGCTTGAATTCTACTGCTGTTTTGGCTCCTGTCACCTCTAGAAGAAGTAATTTCTAGTTATCCACCACCCTGTCAATGAAAAAGTATTTCCTTGCGTTCATTCTGTTGCGCGCGAATGTTATAAAATCGGGCGTAGATTTGTTCGCACCGGGTTGCACGAACAAATCTGCCCCAATGGAAGCAGGTGCTTTTCTAGGACTGGGTTGAGAACCAGTGCTCTAGAGACTGTGGGGGTAAATATTCAAAGTTAGTCAGATATAACTTATCTAAGTTACGATGTCTATTCAGCGGCACGGTGAAGCTGCTGAATAGACATGTAAATGTGTGCACTTCGCAGGTTAAGTCCCCCGGCTAAACTTAGACTTGCTCTATGAGACGCCTAAACTTAGATATACGCTTATCTGCCTAACTCTGAATATGTGTAGTTAGGTATATAAGTTGCTTTGCCCCCAATCCGCCCAATGCGTGACCACTTTTTTTGTGCCCAGATTTTAGGCATAGAAGGACTTGTATGGATAAACGGTGGCAACTGAACCTAAGTGCATATTCAGCGGCCGCTACTTAGCCGCATTAAGTCCAGCTTATGTGGCTAAATAGCAATGAACATGCTTTAAATTTTGACCTCTATATCCTTTACTCTTTCTATGTATGGCTTATAGTTCAGGCCACCACCATTTTGGTGGACCTCCTTGGTATTGCCTCTATCTTGTCAGTACCTTTTTACAGATGTCTACAGAAATTAACACAATACTCAAGGTGGGGTCTCTAACAAGTGTGTCTAACTTGCGTGCAAACGAGGGAATTTTTACCTGCATATTTTAGTTGTTTTGCATCCAATTTAGCTTCTAGAATCCATATTTACTGATTGTTTTTGCTCACAGTGCTTGTTAATTTGAATTCATTTTGAGAAAAAGGTATGGGTTCAGAGGTAAGAACAGTTATATGTAAATACTGTTAAATATAAACCATAATCTCATCAAGAAGTGCTGGAACTCTTAAACTGCACATTTTTTCAGCTTCTGAAAACAGTTTTCCTTAGACTGGTTTTGACATTACTACATGGTTAGTGAGCTGAAATGTATTTGTCAATTAGATAACTATTTCCATTAGGTAAGGTTGGCCAGGCTTTTCTCTTTTGGTCGTGTTTAGTGTTAAGGTGCTGCTTTTTTTGTGTGTGTGTGTGTGTGTTTTTTAGGGTTCCTGAGTTTGAGGGGAACTGCACATAAAGAATACTCATGTGCTGGTCAATCAAATAAATAAATCATATATACTAGCTTAAAATGCACTGAAAATTTGGGAGCACATAGGTGGCCCAGTTTTAAAACAATCTTCTAAATCTAACCAAAGCATTATAAATCAGTGGACTATGTTTCAGAATGATCTTGTTAGGTTTGGGTGCTGTTTTTTAAAACCAGGCAAATGATCTTTTGAACTACCTATGTGCAGTCAAATAGTTGGTACAGGCTAAACTGATTGCCCGGAATTTGAGCATGGATGGATGTGTGGTTTCTTTCTTTATTTCCTTTTCATTTTGACTTTATCCCCTGTTGGAATATTTAGTCGTCATTGGCCAACTCGTTCTTTGGTACCAGGGTGATTATTTTAGGGGGTCCCGTTTGTCTGACTCCATCCATGATCAGTGGGGAAAGTCATGAAAGGTGGCACTTTTGACTCTTCAGCTTATGCACACTAGAGTAAGGAGCATTAGTGGCTCAAATTGGATAGATCTGCTTTTGACACCATCGTACAGTCTATTGGCTTAATTTCAGTATGCATTTCTGGGACAGTATCTAAGGCTGGTTCCAATCCTACTTAACTGATCGAAAACAGAGAATCAAGATAGGGTCCACACCAGCCACACTTGCTTCCATTCAATTTAATATTTATCGGGCTCCCCTCTGCAAATTACTCTCATATCTGGGAGTTAACTATAACATATATGCAGACAACATCCAGCTTTTCTTTCCTTATACTAATTTTTAGACCTGAATTAATCTCACTCTCAATGAACTCTGTTAAATGCTGGCTAACACAACATAAGTTACAGCTTAATTTCTCAAAAACATAAATTTTGCTTCTTTCTTCAATAAAAAAAACCAAAAAAAACCCAACACCCCCTTTTCCAACATCAATAGCAATTACCTATCATACAATCAGCAAAAAATCTAGTACAAAATTGGATCAAAATCTATCATTGAAACATCACACCTCTCATATTGTAAAAACTTCTTTCTATAAACTTCATCTTTTGAAGGACCTAAAACCATTACTAAATCCTCTGATGTTCAATCTGTATTGCAGTCTTTAGTATTAACTTCACTAGATTACTGCAACTCTCTCTGCAACTGGGTCTTCTTTTAGCCTCAATTTGTCCACTGCAGGTTATTCAAAATTCAGCAGCAAGAATATTAACTAGCACTAAACTCAGAGACCCATATCACACCCACTCTCATGAAACTACATTGGCTACCTGTTTCCTGGAGAATACGGTACAAAGTCGTGAACATCATTTACAACTTGCTCAACAATGATTCATCTACATGACTCGCCTCAACTCTTCGTTTATATAAACCGAGCGCAGAAGTCCCAGCCCTGAAACTAACCAGAATTGATGTTACCAGAAACAGAGCTTTTTTAGTCGCTGGTCCACACCTGTGGAGCTCACTACCAGAGCCTATCCGCACAGCCTCATACTAAAGAACGTTAAAACCCACTTCTTCACGCTAGCCTATCAAAACTACCGGTAATTTAGGTCCCATTGTTGTTTCTGCAATATTTGTTTTGTTCATTTTATCTCTGTATATATTATGCTTATGTATGTAAAAAGTGTAAGCCGCTATCAGCTAAAAGGAATGTGTGGGTTAGAAATTTAAAAAAATAAAGAAATGGGCATATTTTGGAGAGTTCACTTTTATTAAGACATCACAAAGTTAAATCAATTACATTTGGAATTATATGAAAGGACCATGGTTTCCAGGCTTTTTCTGCACTGATTTTGAATGCATTGTTCACCGGTTTTGATGTGACTTAATTAATTTTTTTATAGTGTCATTTACATAATTGTTTGTGTTTCACAAGTCTAAACATGATTGAGTCTTTTCCTAAATGTTTTACTTTTCATGCTTTTTGTCACTGCTTCATAAAAATCATTTCTAGGTATCACTGATTTATTTATTTATAAACTTTTTTTATACCGATATTAGTGGGTACATCATATCGGTTTACGGTAAACTGAAGGTTTTGATTTGACACCTGCATGTTATAAATGTCCACTTGGACTATGTGAGTGTATGAGGACATCTTCCGTCTTTGATAACTTGGTTTTGAGTATGGCAGGGTGAGGTTTCAGTTTGACCCCCGATGGTGAGTCAGGCTCCGACTTGGTGGCAGGAAGTGATATTTGTCATCCACCTGTTGGATCTCCAGAGACACACCCCCAAAGTAAAGCCCTCAGGCTAAAGCTCGATGGATATAGTTGTACTAAATACTGCGGAGTGTTTTCTTCTTAGCTGAATGAATTGAAACATAACTGTACAGCCAATATTTGTCCACTGCTGCTGCTAATGTACCAAACTTAAGTGGCATCAAAGGGGATGGCCTGTACATGGTGTTTAGCACAGAAAAGTTTTCGGTTGTTTGTCAGAGTCCGTTATCTGGTAGAACATGGAAATTAAAAACAAAACAAAACCCCCCCCAAAAAAAACATCATAGCTGGAAGGGCAGGGAAAAGAAGGCCTCTGATACAGGGAAGTCCATCAAGAAAACCAGGTGGAAAAGGTGACCCCTATCTCTTGTAAAATCCTATGTCTGTGGACTTCTGCCCACAGTTATGGTTCATTGTTGTTCTTTTGGGGGAAGGAGGGGTGCAGGTAGGAATAAACTCCTTAGAGTGGAGATGCTCATTTATCTTTCAGCATGTGCAGCTTGTATGCAGGGAGTAAAGCAGACTTGATGTTCATTTTACGTTTGTCCTCTTCTCGTGTCTAGTGCCAACATGATATTTAATGAAAAAGAGAGTGAGAGAATAGTGAGTGATTTGGAGGATGAGGTTGGGGTGTTTTTGTTGTTGTTGTTGTTTGTTTCTGATCGATCGCTGTCTTTTTGGAAAAGTTTTCCGTTCATTGTCATTAGTTAAGATTGGCATCTGAGCTTAAAGAAAGAAAACCAGTTGACACCTCATAAGCAATAGACTATTAGAATTCTCCTTTGGTAAATGTTAATTAAACAGGAGGCAGTTTTTTTTTTTTTTTAATGTATTTATTTGTGTGCATGTGTGTGCAGGAAAACAGTGACACACAGACGCCCCTTTGAAAAGGCACAGAGCAAAGAATATAATTACAACTGCTTTTTCTCAAGCGGTCTCTTAGAATTTAATCAACACTGAAGCAAGCTCTGTGTGTGTGTGCGCGCGTGTGTGTGTTTCTGTATGTGTGTGTTTGTTTTGGGATTAATGCTTGAAGTCTGTTCATGTGGAAATGAACCAGAGTTTTACTGTGACTAGAATCTGTCATTAAAAAGCCATTATCAAAGGCACACAGTACACATCAGGCACTTTTACTGCTAATGACAAAAAAAAAAAATCCTTTTATTTTTTTTTTTTGTGCTGTATTTTTTCCCCCGTATGTTATCCCAGCACCCCCACTTCCAACCCACCCTATTCTTAGTGGATGTAGTACAGAAGCCTAAATGGAAGAGAGAGCTTTGGTGAAAGTCGGCAGTTCTAAGATTTATGGATCAATAAAGCAGACAATTACAGCTTGTTTATAAAAGGAAAAAAAAAAAACTTCTGGGCCCTTAGAGCAACATTGAGACTCTAATAATGATAACTCTGGCATCTAGCTGGAAACTATAAAAGTCAATAGAAAGATATAGGATTTCAATAAAATTATGACACTGGATAAACTTTACCCCAGGAAAAATTTGCACTGGGGATCAGGCCTGGCTTCAGTTAGATTTGTAACTTTAATTTGTTTCTCATTGATTTTGAGAGGGGGTGGGTTCTTTTCTTTCTTTTTTTTTTTTTTTTATTATAACTAATTAGAAAGTCACTGGCTGATTTTCTCAGAAGAGCTGATGGTAGAAGTGCGGCACGCATGCGGAGTTCTGATTCTGCTAATAAGCTTCATCAATAGGGAAAGCAATGAAATCCGAATGACTGGAATTGATTTTTTTCTTCTGTAATGTTTATTTTCTGTAGTGCTTTATTGTGTTCAGTCTTGCCTCTTACAAACAAAGGCAATGGCCCATGTTGAATTTGCCCTTATTCCATCACCTCTAATTCTCTTGCCGTTCTCTCCCTCGTCAATTCCCAGTCTCCCCCCCCCCCCCCCCGATTTCTGTCCTATCCCAGCCAACATGTGCGGCACGCAACCCGAAGATATCTTAACTGAAAAATCCTAATCAATGGAAATCTTTCTAGTGTGGCCATCTGCAGACATCAGCGAGGAGTATGCAAATAATATGTATGTACCTGGCTGGAATGAAAGTCCCACAGTGTTGCATGAGTTGCACAGTGCAAGACGGAGAGAGATCTGATGGGAGCTGCGTAGCAGCGTGAAAAATGCCTCTGTGTGATTCTTACAGTAGAGGTTGCGTGAAGAACACCTTACATTCCAATTTCAGGGGGTCAGATCTTAGTTTGTTTGAATCAGTTCCTTTATAAATGTGGTCGTCGGACTCTGGAATTGTGAGGAGAGTGGTTGCGATTCTGCCCTGGATCAGAGCTTGTACTGTTTTTCCTTGGAAGGAGCTGGGTTTGCATTTTCATGTTTGTGTGTGTGTGTGTGTGTGTGTGTGTGTGTGTGTGTGTGTGTGTGTGTGTAGACTGACATCACAGACCTTTTAAGAGGGGAAAGCAGTTTGTCACCATCTGCACTGCTGGCTATTTGCCTGACCTATAGAAAAGCTTCGCCATTTGAGTCAGAGGATGGTAAGATTGGGCTGAAATGCCTGCTTGAGTGCTTGTGTTGGCACAGGTGACAGACTCTCTGCTTATTATAAAAGTCCGTTATCTGGTAAATTTATCGTATTACAATCTTGTCTGCTTTAAAGCTCCTTAGAGTGAGCGTTTCCCTTAACTTGATTTCATTCAGGCATCTGTTTGTTTGAACAGTGTTTTTTTTTAGCAAGGATTAAGTATCATTTCTGCTTCAGATCTGTCATCTCCATTAATGTATCTTGCATGTCGTCCTGATTTCCTTTCTTCTGGAAATAGTGAGACAGGCTGGATGTGCGCTTTGGGTGAGCATCGAGATGGGTTCTGGCGTTTTCCCCCTCCTGCCCTGGTTCTCCCTCCTTTCTCTGGAGCTCACCCTGTTTATCATTTCTTTCCTGCTTCAGGATCCCTCTCCAAACACCATCCAGATTTCTCTTACCTTCTGTTCCCTGCACTCTCCTCTACAGCTGTATACACCCCTTTGCTGCAAAACCCACACCTCCGTACATATTATAAATTGTAAATTCTCTAGGGCACTCGGAGCCACTTTTTCCTGTCCTGTAAGCACAAATCTGTTGCTCTGTCCTTCATTTTTGGCTTAAAAACAAAGCTTTACTCATGAGTATTGTGTGCTATAAATTATAAATGATATCAGGGGGCTGTTTGAAGGATAAGTCCTGCAAACTTTGAATCCAGTATCAGCAGAAAGAGGAGAGAGACCTTTGTTGAAGATCTGCATGTTAGAGATCTCATGAATAGCAACTTTGGTTTCATTGCAAGGAAAGGAGCATGTTTCCCCATGATTAAAATATTTAAGGTAACGTTTTCTTTTTGTTCTTTTTAGTAACTGAATATACCAGACTAACTTAATATAATATTATATCGGCCTTTTCAGTTGCCTGCGTCATTCTCCTCCCCCTTTTACTGAGCTGTATGCAGGCAGTCTGAGACCTACATGATTCTGTACTGTGTAAACCCAGTATAACTTCTGTTTCTTCACTGATCTGATGAAAAAAGGGTAACACTCAAAGCTCATCACATATGTATTACTCCAATCACGAGGTATCACCCATAACATTTGTTGACCGTTAATATGCCAAATTCTGTAGTATTGGTGATCATTTTTGAATTTTGATTTTTTTTGTTATATTTTTAGGAGTCTTTATTCACATATGTACTGTTCTACAGGGATGAAAATATTCTTCTGATTTGATTAATTGTATTTATTTTGTGTGTTAAGTTTGTATTCTGTTGATTATTTTGTTTTTATTATGAATTTGCTTTGCTATTTATTTTATGCTTCTATAAATTGTATTTTGCATTTATATGTAATGGATTTCTGGTCAATCAAGAAAAAAATAAACTAATACGTGATGACTGAAAATTATCTACTTGCCCATCCAATCTGTCCACTTATTTCTAGTCACACTGCAAGGATATATTCCAGTTACCAGCCATAAGGTATTACAACTTGTAAGATCTCTCTTCTTATCTAGGACAGTTTTTCTCATCTTCCTCATTTGAACTCTATCATCTTAGGCAGTTGAGCATACATTCCCCAGTTGGTTCACACCCATGTCCTTTTCCCTTCCCATGTCTAACCACAAAAACTCTGCAATGATCAAAGTAACTACCAATACTATCTTGGCCATTGCCCAAATATCAGATTTCCTACATTCTTTCTTTGCTCAGCCTGCCAGACGGGCCTAGCTACTTGAACACCTGTTTTCACTAGAACTTCTAGTTTTTACTGTTCTTGCAGCCTGCCCAAGGGACCCAGCTGCCAGTTGAATTTTATCATCCCAGCTTAGTACAACTGTTTTGTAACTATCTGGCCTCCTTATTTCCTTATGTAGCCTTGTTGCCAGTTTTGTAAGGAGAATTATGGTGGTAAGTGGTAATGATGCCAGAATATGTAACCAGACTTGCAGATGAAACCAAATAATTCTTGGAGACTAGAAACTCACCTAAATAAAAATTATATTATAAGGATGACAATTGCTCTTTTACTGGTGTCAGCAAATTCATTAGTTTTCCAGCTTCCATTTTTGTTGGTTTAGTAATTAGCATGAGTTGTCTTCAGCCTGTAGAATGGGATTTGGAATCCTATCCCTTGTATTACATTCAGAATAACTCTAATTATTTCACTTCAAGATTCTTGCTCCCAACCACTGTGCTAGACACCCCACTTCAACAAGTAGAGGTACCCTGCAGACGCTGGGGTAGATTTTATAATTTTTTGCGAGCACGTACTTTTGTTCGCGCACCAGGCGCGAACAAGAGTACGCAGGATTTCAATAGATACGCGCGTATCCATTAAAATCCGGGATTGGCGCGCGCAAGGCTGCCGATTTTGGGCAGCCTGCGCACGCCAAGCCGCGCAGCCTGCTTCCGTTCCCTCCGAGGCCGCTCCGATTTTGGAGCGGCCTCGGAGGGAACTTTCTTTCGCCCTCCCCTCACCTTCCCCTACCTAACCCACCCCCCCTACCTTTATCGCTGGATTTACGCCTGCCGGAGGCACGCCATCACCCGACCTGGGGGCTGTTCCGGAGGGCGCGGCCACGCCCCCGGAACGCCCCCGGGCCGAAACCACGCCTGCGGCGCCGCCCCCGAAATGTCGCGATGTGAGCTTGGATACAGGCAGGGCTGGAGACAAGGCTGGAATCAAGGGCAACCCAGAGGCAAGGGCAAGGCCAGGGATAGCATACTTGGGAGTGGATTGGGCAGGACTAGACAAAGGCTGGACAAAGATAGGGCTAAATAAGGACTGGAGAAGACAATATTAAAATAGGCAACAGGAAACAAGAAAGCCCAAACAGGACATAAGGCTGGCTGTGTGAACCTAGTAGGCCCAAAGGCTGCAAGATAGGATAGGAAAGCCCAAGAGAGCACTGAGCATGGAAGATGGGCCTGAAAGGCTGCAGAGCAAGGCCAGAAGGCCTGTAATGCCACAGAGCAAGGCAGGTAGGCTTGAAGACAGGCTCACTGGTCTATAGTTTCCTGGATCACTCCTGGAGCCCTTTTTAAATATTGGGGTTACATTGGCCACCCTCCAGTCTTCAGCTACAATGGATGATTTAATGATAGGTTACAAATTTTAAGTAATAGATCTGAAATTTCTTTATTGAGTTCCTTCAGAACCTTGGGAATCATACCATCTAGTTTGTCAATTTGGCCTACTATACCTTCCAGGTGCACAGTGATTTGGTTCAGATAATCTATCTCATCACCCTTGAAAACCATCTCCGGAACCGGTATCTCCCCAGCTTCCTCATTAGTAAACACAGAAACAAAGAATTAATTTAGCCTTTCTGAAATGGCCTTATCTTCCTTAAGAGCCCCTTTAACCCCTTGGTCATCTGTCTGTCTCCCTCACAGGTTTCTTGCTTCAGATATATTTTAAAAAATTTTTATTATAAGTTTTTGCCTATACGGCCAACTTCATTTCAAATTATCTCTTGGCCTGCCTTATCAATGTTTTACACTTAACCTGGCAATGCTTATGCTTTTTCCTATTTTCTTCAGATGAATTCTTTTTCAAATTTTTGAAGGATGTGTTTTTTTTGGCTAAAATAGCCTCTTTCACCTTAGCTTTTAACCATGCTGGTAATCATTTTGCATTCCTTCAACCTTTCTTAATGCGTGGCATACATCTGGACTATGCTTCTAAGATTGTCTTTTTAAACCAGCATGCACTACCCCCATAACATGCAAATTTTTTCTCATACATATTCATTGTGGATATCCTGAAAGCCTGACTGGCTGGGGGGTCCGCAGGACAGGGTTGGGAATCACTTCTTTAAACAATGTCCACAGCTGTTGTATACTTTTAACCTTTGCAGCTGCACCTTTCAGTTTTTTTTCTAACTATTTTCCTCATTTTATCAAAGTTTCCCTTTGAAAATTTAGTGTTAGAGCTGTAGATTTATATATTGTCCCCCTTCCAGTCATTAGTTCAAATTTGATCATCTTATGACCACTATTGCCAAGTGACCCTACCATGTTACCTCTCACCAAATCCTGCGTTCCACTAAGAATTAAATCTAAAATAGCTCCCTCTCTCGTTGGTTCCTGAACCAATTGCTCCATGAAGCAGTCATTTATTCCATCCAGGAACTTTGTCTTTAGCATGTCCTGTTGTTACATTTACCCAATCAATATTGGGGTAATTGAAATCTCCCATTATTACTACACTACCAAATTGGTTAGCTTCCCTGATTTCTCTTAGCATTTCATCATCTGACTATTTTGACCAGGTGGACGGTAGTATACTCCTATCGCTATACTCTTATCCAATACACATGGGATTTCTGCCGATATAGAATCTACTGAGCATTTAGTCTCTAATATGATTTTTATACTGTTGGACTCTATACACTCCCAGACATAAAGTGCCACACCCCCACCAAGTTGATCATCCCTATCATTGCAATATAATGTGTACCCTGATATAGCACTGTCCCATTAGTTATCCTCCTTTCACCAGGTCTCTGAGATGCCAATTATGACTTTAACTCTCCTATCTTACTTCTTAGACTTCTGGCATTGGCAGATACTTTGATAACATTTCAAAATATCCTTCTTTCTATGTCAAGTTGATTTAAGATTTTCAGATTACAGATTTTCAAACTATCATCCATTTTATTTTAGAAATGAGTTAGTTTTTTTTTTTATTCTAACCATATACGTGAGATATCTCTCTTCTGTGAGTATACAGTTCTAGCAGCCATATTGATCATTGAGAAAAGCGGAGTCTTTGTAAGTTGTAATATCTTCTAAGCGACCAGCAGAAGAGATTGTGATACTGAGCATTCCAGACCACAGAGGTCTCTTCTGAAATGGAGAAACGTTTCCATGCTCTGGCATTAGAAATTCAGGTGAATTTATAAGTGTTACCTACTGGCCTTTTGCAAGAAAACATTTGCATTGCTGGCGTTAGAACCAATGTCATGCTTCTGGTCTCCTAGCTTGCATTGGCAGGACACTACTGCGATAAATCTCTGCAGGTTTTTGGTTTTTTTGTATTCCTGTACCTCGCCCTGAGCACTTGGAAATGCAAGACATAAATCTGATAACTAAATAAGTGAAAATCCTAGTTCTTTTTGGCAGGACCATTTTTGGAAATTCAGGGCCAGATGCATTGACCTGTTTTCCCATAAGCACATTTATCCCCTAGATAACCCTGGAATGCCACAGTATTGGACAAGATGACACAGCTAGCGTCCTGGCTGAAAGACACCAGCACTATTTGAATCCTGGTTTACATCTCCTCAGGATGTTCTCATTCACTGCTGGAAGCATCAGACAGCAATTCCAAGTTATGGGTTGGAGCTAGAGTAATTCAGCCTGGAGACTTGGCTGTCATTGCTTTGAAGATACTGCAGAGCTAAAAAATGTAACAGAAGTTAGTGAATATCTAGATTTACTACTTTACAGCTGACAGCCTGTTAGCCTAAGTGATTCTCAAATGTTGGTTTGGCACATTTTCTAAACAGAGGCTATCTATACCCAGTTTGGTGCCAGGGGATTTTATATATATATATATATATATATATATATATTTATATCAATGTATGTGTATACACACATTTACATAGAAATATATCTATATATGTCTGTTAAATGGGAAGTTCTTCCAGATATCAGTCTTACAGCCTTGACCTTTACCTCTGAAATGCAAATATAGTTTGTTTTATTTATTTATTTATTTATTTAAAAGGTACATATATTCTGCTTTATTCTGTCCATTGTGGATAAAAAAAAATGCCCCAAAATATTTTCTGTGAGAAGGGTGGGCAGGGAAGAAGCGGGTGCCAGCTCTTCATAACTCTTCTTCTACCTCCCTTCAGCTTTTTCATCGTTCAGACTGTTTTTTTAGATGCAGTATTGGATGTTACAATTCAAAGACAGCAGATATAATGGACTGTCACAATTGACATAAGGAATTTCCAATGTGCAGTGGTTAGCTTTTTCCTAATCCAATTAATCTGCAATCAGATCTTCATCTCAGAATTTGATTTGTAAGGTTTATGGAGCAGCAATGAGTTGTTTGAGAGAAGTTACTCTTCAGATTCCAGTTTCTGGATTCCGTTGTGGCACCAGGATCAATTCAATTGTTTTAGCCCATATTTCTCTCTCTCTCTCGGGCAGGAGCGCGATGGAATGAGAGCGATTCTGGACTCGTATGACAGTGAGCTAATCCCATCAGAGCACACGCCACAGCTGATCCGTCGAGCGCATGAGGCTGAGGAAATGCTGCAGAAGTTGCACACCCAAAATACTGAGATGGAGGTAAGTTATAGGGGAGAGGAAATTGCAGCTTGGTGAGTGGAGTTACCAGATCAAAAGCTGAATGTACAATGGGGGAATCCTTATGCTTCACATAAAACGAGGTTACAAAACAACTAACTTGCAAGGTAACGAAAAGCCTACCTGATCCAAAACCACAATAAATTCTGTCTGTTGAATTCTCTTTTAGCTGGCCCCTGCTGGTTTATTTCTTAAACAAAATGTGTCAAAGAGGGTATCCACTGGGTGATGGTTGAAGCACATTGCAGTGTATTGATACCTTTCTTGATAGGAGCTTCGGTGGCCTACAGAGTCATTTGGGCAATAAGGTAGAAATCCGTCTCCCAAGGATGTAGTAACACTCTGACTACATTGCTGCCTCTGTGATCTACGAAATAAGAAGTTGAATATATTCTGAGAATGGTAGCACAGCAATGAAACCTTATTTATTTATTTGTTTATTTTTCTGTACAGATGTTGGTATATACCTTCACACCAAGGAATCTAATTAATTGTATGACTCATAATAATATTTTACATTATTCCTCATGCGTGCTGTCACCATTCAACTATGGAGAACCATAAAGGCAATAGATCATGTGAGGTCATAATCAAAATGCTTTTCAAGCTTCAGTGGCAGACTGACATATCAGTCTTGTGGCAGAAAACCTTTGCCCATTCAGGAAAAAGTAGCAATCCTCTGTATCAGCACTTCCTTCAAGTCCTGAGGCAAAATATCTCTGTTGCCTGCCTTAACAATAGCAACTTTTTTTTCCCTCTAAGATTCAGTTTCATACAATATTTAGCATGCATATATTTATGTGGGCAAAATTATGAATTACTTTGGGCTGGATATGTGATTTCAGTACTGCGGATTTTATTTGTTGGTAATCTTTCGCGAGACCTTTATTTTCTTATAGAAACAAAGATTGGGATATTGTTTATGGCCCAAAAGTCAGCTTAATAAGTTTTTTACTTTTCTTTTTGAAATGCAGTGTACAAAGTGTATCAGAGACCTCTTTAATATGCAGAGCACTGATGAAAAAAGTTGTTGTTTTTTTACTTATTGACTAGGTCACAGTAAACGCTTGTAGGAAACTAGTAGCGAAAAGTAACAGAGATCCTCTCCTTCAGCACTGATAAGGCTTTGTACGAGGACCTAGCGATAATCCATGCAGTAATATTGCGAACCCTAGGTCAGGAACCTCAAGCACAGAACTCTGCCTGATGCCTTTGCATGGTTTCAGTATGTTCCCTGCTCATGCAGGTGTTGGTTCATCTATTTTTAAAAAGTGCCATTAAAATTACTTTGCTGTGATTCATTATGCACATGATGACATGTTAGCTAGTATTTACCATTTTACACCTCAGCAGTTGGTCTACAAATTGAGCTTGTTTGGAATTCTTTTCTAATGGTAAAACTGCTTGTTAGGATCTATTGTGTGTTTCTGGGATTTACAGCTTTGCAGCACTAGGACTGGCATCTGTCAGTGTTGATAATGTTTGCTTTCCATTTTCCTGGTCTGATCTGTTAAGAGGGAGGAATTGCTCAAGTCCCTTTCTTCATCATACACCCCGTATAGCCCTGTCCTTCCGCAATGTCAAGTTTTTCTGGCCTTGGAGTTGAACTGCATGTCTAATACTTCTAAATTGCTCTTCAAAACAGTTAAAAACCTAATCAAGGACCCATCCTCCTCCATCTCAAATAACTATGAATTTTTCAAAAAAACTCTTGCAACGAATATGCTACCTCGCTATTAAACAAAATAAATACCCTAAAATCATAGTTCTCCAAGATGAGGTCGCACCATGGAGCAATTGAGGCATTTTGATATTCTCTGTTTTATTCTCCATTCCTTTCCTAATAATTTCTAGCATTCTATTTGCTTTCTTGGCTGCTGTTGCACACTGAGCTGAAGATTTCAATGAATTATCAACGATTACGCCTGGATCCTTTTCCTGAATGGTGATTCCTAATGTGGAGCCTTGATTTGTGTAGCTATGATTTGGGTTGCTCTTCCCTAAGTGCATCGCTTTGCACTTGTCCACATTACATTTCATTTTCCATTTGTTTGCTCAGTCTCCCAGTTTTGCAAGGCGGTCTTGCAGTTTCTCACAGTCCTCATGTGATTGGGGTGATCTGTGTAACACACCAATACAAACGAAGGTCCATTCTCGCTTTCCAGATTTCCACTTCCTTACCTCATGAACCCTGCAGTTCTGCTACTTTAATGTTATATTTTACAGTATATATAGTGCCACATCTCTGACCTTCCTAAGTAGATTGTAGCCCAGAGAAACTATATCTTATTTGTGGTTCTCTGAGACCCACGTCTCCGTGATCTTTTCAAGACTGCATTGAGAGTTTCTTCCTTGCTTGAAAATTGGCCCACACAGAGTGGCTTAAATAGCTGACGAGTGCCTCTAGGTGCCTGTGTTTAGCTGCTCTAAATGTAAGCATTCCTGAGGGGGAGAGAACTTTGTAAAAATATTGAATATTTCAAGCCATATATTTCAGTATATTTGGCATATACACCATCTAAACCCATCTCCACCTAAACAGATCTGCAGAAACAGTGTAAGCCTAGGGCAGGAGTAGTTTTGTATCCCACGTACCTCTAATGAATTTCCAAACAGCAAGTAGTCTGGCAGTTTCTCTTTGACAATTTGCTAAAGGTGTGTTGGTTGCAAAAGTACCCATATACTTTGCCACTATATGGAAAAGTATATGTGAACATTTTCCTCTGTATGCTAACAATGTTGAGACACAATTCTAAGGAAGAGACACAAAAAATATAGCAGAAAGTTTGAGTTGCCTATATAAGAGCATGCCTTTTTGCAAACATTCGCCACATGCTCATTAGTCATATAGATCCAAGGAATTAGACCACAAATGTTTAACCCCTTTTGTATTATCTCTACGTTTTGAAAGAAGATCTGTTCTTCATAAACACTCAGGACATAGACATAGTGAAAATCAGCTGTCTTCAAGCAGGATAGTGTATGAGGGACACCACAGTAGGTTCTGACCTGTTCAGCATCTTTTGGCTGCTTTGCTGCGTCAAGTTCCAGTAACGCTGTCCACTTCACGTCTGGCAAGAGATGATCATTTTAATTTCCATACACAAGACCTTAGTATTTTCCCAGGTGTCTGTACAAGACCTCTTTACTGTAGCAGCTTTCCTTCTCTTGGTGGCCGCTAATGTTGACGTGACCCTCAGACTGAAGGGAAGGCCAGCATTAGACTGAGGCCTGGCTGTCATTATTACTGCCATGTTGATAATGGAGGAGAGCTCTGATGGCAAATGTAGGGTTTCAAAGGTTAACTCCAGTTTGCACGAAAGAGAAATTCACATACATATAACTACATTAATAGCCATTTTATTATAACACATTTGGCTCCATATAAAACATTAATGAAGAGAGAGAGATGCTGGGAAGACACACGCGGATACCTACTACAGTTTCTAGCATATTTTGTGCTGAGAAGTGATTTATAGTGACTGAGTACACCATATGCATTCTAATCAGTTAATTATGAGCTGGCAGTTTTGGCACTTCACATGCCATATGTTCAGGCTTTGTCTGCCAGAGTTGAGTGGGTTTATCTAATGACCTTGAAGCTCATTGACCAAATACTATTACCACATCAGTACCTAACAAGTCTGTTACACCTGCTGGTAGCTGACCGTGGGTGCTACTGATGATTGTATTGTTGCTTGTAAAACCAGTCTTTAACTTAATCTCGCTCCTTTGTCTTAAGTGATTTCCATTTTGCAAATGCTATAAAATTCATTTTGTTCTTTCTCCCTCTCTCTGCGTAGCTTCTTCTTTTTCCTCTGTCTCCTCACCTACCCACGACTCCCTTTCTAACTCCTTAGCTCTCTTTCTCTCACTTTTCCCTCAAGCAAAAACCAGATGATATTTATCATGCAGGAATGTGCGGAGAAAGCTAGAGGGAGTTCTTGCTAAAGAAGAAATACGTTTTCTTGTACATAAGTTCTGCTTTTTGTTTTGAGTTACAAATCTCGTTCATCACTCCCCACCTCCCCCCAAACAACTGTTGCAGTCAACTTTGTGACTCCTGCCTGCCTTGTCTGGATGCCCATGAGGAACTGGCTTAGCCACAGAAGCCCACCTGCCAATCCCGATCGGTGCTTGTATTGTTCTTGCCTCCTGCCTCTCAGCTGGAAGTGGCAGGATACTGTTGAGGCTCCCTCTGGATTCTCATGCTGGTTTCCTTCATGCATCAGCTATCGTGTTTTCTTGAGGCAGCGAGTAAAGGGAGCTAGTGCTCTCCCCTGCTTTCCCTGTCACCCTGCTGAGCTCTGTTGGGCTTCAGTTTTTCGCAGTGCCTCCCTCTGAAGTGGTTGTGTACAGATGCTGCTTTTTCTAGTCCTCAGGCTGCTAACTTTCTTCAGCGGTACTCCTTCTCAAATGCAAAAACATCACATTCAGGCCCACCAGCTTATCCACACTGATGTCTGCTGGTTTATGGAAATTAAATGTTAAATTACTGGCTAATTCTGTTGTGTTTATAGCCTTGCTTCCCTATATACCCATTTATGTTCGGTTTTATTGTAAATCTCTTGGATAATTTGTTTATACATGTGGTATAGCAAATAATAATAATATACCCCAGCAACAACTGGAACGTAAGTTTAGTTCTAGGGATGTTTTATAAAATCTTCAAACAAACTGAAGTGTAAAATGTGACTTTGATAGAAAATCTTTCAGCATGAGAGCATCACACTGTAAAGGATTACTGAATGTTATTTCTAGCTTTTTTATGATTTCGCACTTTAAAAAATATTTTTCAGCAGCTACAGTTCTTACATTTTTAGGTGATATCTGATGAAAAACAGAAGCGTCTTTATAAATGTTAATGTATTGATTTTGTCAATCATGCGCTGTTTCAAAATTTGAAATTTATCTTGCTTAGATGTAAGTTGGCTAAACAGCTGGATTTGTGAGGAAGTCCCATGCAGACTTTTTAAATTTGTTGTTTAACTTAAAAACGGTTTCTGTCCCTCGTGATTTGGAAGTGAAAATGTGTTGATTTGCTAGTAAATAAACTAGAAATTCTGTCCGTCAGAACCTAAGAAATATAGGTATGGATCCTCGCATGTGACTCCCTTATAATAACCAAGGTCCGGGCCTCTTTGAAACCCCACTAAGCTAGTCGCCTTGACAACGTCCACCGGCAACGGATTCCATAGCTAGATTTGTTTGAAATCTGGTTTTAATTTCATGGAATGTCCCTTTAATTTATTACTATATGAGAGGGTAAATAAGTTCCCTGTTTACCTGTTCCATCTCTTCATAATTTCATAAACATCTATAGTTAATCCCTTCTCAGTTGTCTTTTCCAGGCTGAAGAGCTTTAACCTGTGTAGCCTGTCTTCATAGGAGCGTTGTTCCATCCCCTTTTTTGTTTCTGTTGACTTTCTCTGTATCTTTTTAGCTCTGCTGTGTCTCTTTTGAACGTGTAAAAAAAAAAAAAGTACACAATCCCATGAAATAAAACATTTTCCATGTCTGCATTCTGCACTCTTTCTAACTGATGAAGGGTTTCCTATACCTGATCATAAGATATGCCATACTTGGTCAGACCAAGGTCCATCTAGCCCAACATCCCGTGGCCAGCGGTGGCCAGTTCAGGTCACCAGTGCCCGACATCTCCCAAAAGTAGATCCATTTCTTGGGTTTACTTCCATGGATATGCAGTGGCTTTCCCAAGACTTCCTAGTTATTAATTGTTCATGAACGTTTCCTCCAGGACTTTGAACAATCAATCACCATGATCACTTTCTCTGGCAAAAGATTGCACAGCTTGATAGTGCACTAAATGATAAAGTACTTTCTCCGATGTGTTTTAAATCTTCTGGTGGTTAGTTTCATGGAGTGTCCCCTCGTTTTAGTATTATTTGATATGGTAAATAGCAGACCCACTCCATTTGTTATCTTATACATTTCTGTCATTTTCCCTTTGAGACATCGCTCTTCTAACACTGAAGAGACCTAATCTATTTAATCTTTTTTCATAAGGGAGCTATTCCATCCCCTGTTTCATTTTTGTTGCTCCTCTTTTAGTTCTGCTTTTTTGAGATGGGATCACCAGAACTGTACTCTAAACTCAAGGTGAGGTTACATCATGTTTTGAATTTTTTTTTCCTTTTTTGTACAGGACTCCCTTAGCTTAGGAGCCCCCATACGTGGAGAAAGTGGAGTTACTTAGCTGTAACAGGGATTCTCCAAAGACAGCAAAATGTTGGCCAGTCCCTCCTGCCTGCCCTTGGAGTTGATTTGTCCTGAGTCTTAGCTTTATTATTGACTATATGGGATTTGGAGGAATGACCAAAACTGCACATGCCCAGTGGGGAATGCTCAAAGCTTCTTAAAGCTTTGATAGAGTTCCATGCTGGGCTTCACCTTAAAAAAAAAAAAAAAAAAAAAAAAAAAAAGGCTTGGATAAGTTCTTGGAGGAGAAGTCCATTACCTGCTATTAATCAAGTTGACTTAGGGAATAGTAACTGCTATTACTGGCATCAGTAGATTAGGATCTACTTAGTGTTTGGGTACTTGCCGGGTACTTGTGACTTAGATTGACCACTGTTGGAAACAGGATGCTGGGCTTGATGGACCCTCGGTCTGACCCAGTATGGCAATTTCTTATGTTCTTACGATGATTTCACTTATGTGAGGACTTAAGCCCCGCTTTCTTCGAACAATCCCTGTTACAGCTAAGCACTCTTATCTTTGATAGTGATAGTTATTTTGTATTACACAGGACTTTCCTTAGGGCTAAGTGACTGGTGAGGTTCTCTGGTGGAGGGGGAAGGCACAGGATTTCCCCCATTCTCCCGCACATGAGCTGAAACACTGAGACAGAAAAGCTGCCCTTTTTATTGTTGGAGAGAATGTGGACACCATGGTGCTGCTGCTCCACATGTGATGGGACCGTGCTAAAGTGGCTGACATCTGGGGGGAAAAGCCACCACCTAAGATCAAGTAATTTGTAATACGCAGCTTATAATAATTTTAAATAAATAAACAAGTCCAGAGTATAATTTACCAAACAACACACACAAATTTGCCATGGGACCCAGGGATATTCTTGCTGGAGCTCCCGGCAGGGGAATGTGTAATCGAAAAGAGAAATTGATCATCCAGTGTTTAGTGGCAGCCAGATGCGAAATAAGCACAGCCTGGGAAAAGACTTTCCCCTCCAGGAAATCAACAATGGATAAAGCTAATGTGGAATGTCTGCCTAATGGAAAAACTGACGGCACTGCGCAATGACAGATACTCTCAATTCTGTTTAATGTGGGAGCCCGTTATTTAATATGTGGCCAAAATGGATTATAGGGTACCTTACCATCCAACAGTGTGCTAAATAAACAACTTGCAGCCTTCAGACACTATCTCTGCAACAATGGAAGTCAACCAATAAAGAAAAGGGGAGGGGGGAACAGCATTTGACCTCTGGAAATGTTTTAAGTTGAAAGTGGGTGGAGGGGGGAATGATTTATGATGGTTCATGCAATTTGTCTATGCTTACTTGTTAAAAAGAATATTTTTTGTATTTGCTGGATTTATACCATTAAAAAGTAAATTAAAAAAAAAAAAACCCTGCCATAAAAGAGAGGGTGGTTCTATGCTGATCTTCATATGTTATGGGGTTGTAACAGTTTCCTCCCTACTGTTGCTTGGCTGCATAACAAGATTATAGCAGATTTGTCTTTTTATTCACTTTTTTGCTTTTCTTGCATGCCTTGATAATTATCTGGAATCCACACCTATTCTGTTGAATAAAGAAAACACCTTTATTATCCCCACTGTTTTATGTAAAGCCAGACATTAAGAGTAGATTTAGATGGTAATCTTCTTCTGCCGCTGTAACCCTGACATAGAATTGTTCTCACTCTGTCCTGCTTTCAGATGTCTTTGTAGAATTAGATTTGTGCAGAATAAGTGGAACCCATCGTAGATCTTGATCCTTAAAATGATGTCGCAGAACTTTTGAGAGATTGCACTTTGCAGATGTAATGGTGATGTATTTGTGCCTTTATAAATAGATCACAGTTTACACGTAGGGAGCATGATTTGTAAATGGCTGTGTATGTTGCTTGTGTTTATCTCTGGCCCTGAGCTGCAGGATTGGTTTGACTTTGTGAAATGAATTTGTACTTGATTGGAATTAGGAGGCCGAGGGTTGCTCATTGCTGCCACATTCTATAAATGAATGTGAGCCATGAAATTTTCCTTTAAAACTACAGATGTTTTCCTTTAAAAAAAAAAAAATTGCTGATTTGCATTTAAAACCTGCCTTTTCTTCCTGTAGTCTTAGGTGTAGGTTTTCTTGGCTATGTCCATTATTTTTGTTTATAACCTCTGGGCCTCTGCCACAGGATTGGTCGACAAGCACTTTCTTGCCTCTTTACTTCCCCACCACTCACCCATCCTTCTCCCTGTTTTTCTTATATATAAACACTGTTCTCAGAGAAGAGGATCTTTCTGTAGCCTTGTTCAGTCCCCACACTTAGATCTGGTATCTAAAGGACATATTTCCTAGTGCTTACAAGGGTCAATTAGAAAGAAAAGGTTTGTAAAGAAGGTTTGTAGTAGTGAAACAGAAATAGAAGTTGTGGAAATGTTGGGAGTGGTGCACTGACTGTGGGGCAGCAGCTTTTCGACAGATCTTCTGGAGGCTGTGGTGTTGCTCCAGTTCTGTCCAGCTTTCTAGACCAAGGCTGGAGATTATTCAGCTCATGGAAGAAGTGGCTGAATTACAGGGGCTTCACCATGTATCCACAATCTACCATCTCTGTTCCTGCTTTCCAGAGCATCACATTAACAAGTATCACTGGATTACAGTGAGTCAGCAAGGCAGCTACAATATGATATCGCTGTACCAGTTGTTCATGGCAAAGCGCAATAAAGAAAAGACTCAGAGACATTTGTTGGGGATAAATCCCTGTGTTCAAGCCCCCAGGTATAATCCCAGTAATTGTGCGTGTTTATATGAGATTAGCCCCCCAGGTCAGAGCCCCTGGGCAGGATACCAGTGTGCACGGTCTGAACCCATAACATTTGAAGTGGCAGCAGAGTTGAAGGTGGAGGTCACCTGTACAGAAGCGGTCAAGGATCCCAAAAGAGGAGAAAACACTTTCTGCGGGGAACTCATATAAGAGGAATAGAATTGGGGGCAGGATTGAAGAGAGCTAAGTTTAAATGCCTCTAGGGATCCACAGCCAGCAAAAATACAAAGAACGTGATGGCATTAAGGTTGCAAAATAGTTTGACAAGGTAGCAGAGAGTGGCCAAAGGAAGGCTGCCAAACTTAAGAACATAAGAACTTGCCATGCTGGGTCAGACCAAGGGTCCATCAAGCCCAACATCCTGTTTCCAACAGAGGCCAAAAACCAGGCCACAAGAACCTGGCAATTACCCAAACACTAAGAAGAACCCATGCTACTGATGCAATTAATAGCAGTAGCTATTCCCTAAGTATAATTGATTAATAGCCATTAATGGACTTCTCCTCCAAGAACTTATCCAAACCTTTTTTGAACCCAGCTACACTAACTGCACTAACCACCTCCTCTGGCAACTAATTCCAGAGCTTTGAGTGAAAAAGAATTTTCTCCGATTAGTCTTAAATGTGTTACTTGCTAACTTCATGGAATGCCCCCTAGTCCTTCTATTATTCGAAAGTGTAAATAACCGAGTCTCATCTACTCGTTCAAGACCTCTCATGATCTTAAAGACCTCTATCATATCCCCCCTCAGCCGTCTCTTCTCCAAGCTGAACAGCCCTAACCTCTTCAGCCTTTCCTCATAGGGGAGCAGTTCCATCCCCTTTATCATTTTGGTTGCCCTTCACTGTACCTTCTCCATCGCAACTATATCTTTTCTGAGATGCGGCGACCAGAATTGTACACAGTATTCAAGGTGTGGTCTCACCATGGAGCGATACAGAGGCATTATGACATTTTCCGTTCTATTAACCATTCCCTTCCTAATAATTCCTAACATTCTATTTGCTTTTTTGACTGCTGCAGCACACTGAGCCGACAATTTTAAAGTATTATCCACTATGATGCCTAGATCTTTCACCTGGGTGGTAGCTCCCAATATGGAACCTAACATTGTGTAACTACAGCAAGGGTTATTTTTCCCTATATGCAACACCTTGCACTTGTCCACATTAAATTTCATCTGCCATTTGGATGCCCAATCCTCCAGTCTTGCAAGGTCCTCCTGTAATGAATCAGTCTGCCTGTGATTTAACTACTCTGAATAATTTTGTATCATCCGCAAATTTGATAACTTATTTATTTATTTATTTATTTAAAGGCTTTTATATACCGATGTTCATGTAATAGTACATATCGGGTCGGTTCTCAGAGAAATAAGGTTAGAAATTACATCGAACATGTGGGATACATATAGCAGCAGGGGCGTATGTAATAAGAATTACAAATAAACCAGAAACTTAGTATTACATCAAACGTAGTAAGCATGTGTGATAAAATAACAAGGTGTAAGTAGTAAGAATTATAAAACCGAGAATTTAGTATTCCATCTAACATATTAAACACAATTTTATGAAAAAGGTGAGAACATGAGTATATACCTGAAAAACAGATGAACAAAAAGGGCAATGGCCCCCGTGATTTTTCTAACCCTGGATCATGTTCCGGGAGTAGACCAGCACGGGGTAAAGGTTAAGAGTGAGCAAAGAGCGGCCAGAACCAGGCTGAGGTGATGGGGTTATTGAGGCCTTTAAGTGAAGGCTTTTGTGAAAAGCCAAGTCTTAAGCTTTTTCTTAAACGTTTGCCTACAGGTTTCTAGTCGAAGGTCCGTGGGGAGGGCATTCCAGAAATGATCTTTCTGACACAGAGGGCTGCCTCTGTGTCAGAAAGATCAAGGTTAGCAAGTTCCATTGATAGATGGGAGGTTAGGTCGTCCATGGAGCAGGAATTCCTGTAGTGAATTGTGGTTTTGGAGACTGGTGAAAGCTAGGTTGTCCTTGATAGAGAGGTCAGTTGTGATCATTAGATGGTCTGACCATGGGATAGGGGAGCAGTGAGGCGGGGAAGTTTGGGTGAGGCCTGAATTTATGAATATAAGGTCCAAGGTATGCCCAGCTTTGTGCGTGGGACTGTTAATGATTTGTGTGAGGCCCATGGCCTTGAAGGAAGATAGCAAAGCTTCGCAGTTGGAGGAGTGGGGGGTCATGTCGATGTGGAGGTTGAAGTCTCCCATGATGATGGCTGGGGTGTCATTTTTGATATGTTTGGCAATGAGCTCGATGAGCGGAGAAGGATCCGCTTACACAGAGTTTGCACCATAAGCCCTTTAAAGTGAGGCCAAAGAACCTCAATAAATGTACCCTACAATATAGGAGGGAGAGCAGGAATATGATAGAGACACTCAGATACTTCAAAGGTATCAATAATGCGTGGAAGGCATAGAAAGGAAGTTCTAGAACAGGGGCCATGATCTGAGGCATAAAGAGAGTAGACTGGGGAGTTACATAAGGAAATATTGCTCCAGAAATGGTGGTAAATAATGCAGCGGAGGTAGTGGAGGCAAACAGTGAATAATAGCTGACATGCAAAGTAGCCTTAAAGTGAAAGTGATCCTAGAGATCAAGAAGTAGAGTTCTGCAATATTGCAGCAGGAAAGGAACATGAACAGACTAGAGAGGATGGATTTGCCGTCTCTCTCTAACCTCATATTTTCTGTTTCTGTTTCTAGATCTTGTTTGCAAGGGTTTTGCTATTCCTCAAACTGCAAAATTAACATTTGCAGGTTATTTGCCATCATTCTTTTTTTTTTTTCTTTTGATATTCTGCATTTAGTGGCATATAAGGATACTGTCAACATATGGATTGCACTCAGGGCCTGATTTGCTAATGTTTTTCTCCTGCCACTCATTACCTTGGAAAAATATTTAGTGAATCAGGACATTAGTCTTATGCAGAGAAGAGCAGAAGGGCTAGTGTGAGCATATGATGTGCAGTGCGAGAGAGAAGGCTCTCCCGTGGGGGATGTCACTGGGGTTGAATGTTTTTCCCTGCGAGTCCAGCGATGGGGACTCGCTCGTGTGTAACTCTTAGCCACTGTTCCAACGCGTCACGTCGGCTCTCATGAGCGCTTAGCACAGAGCATTTCCAGCAGTCATGCCTGCCCTTCCACGCCAACAAAGCAGCAGCACGTTTACATGTCATTTGGCACTTGTCTGCTGCACCCTGCTTTCACAGTCAGAGGACAGCCATTTCACCGAGGAGGAAGTATTCCCAGTGCGCCCAAGCTAATCCCATTGGCTTTGCGTGCATCAGAGCAGCATAGGCGCACACACCAAAGAAAACCATAAGCTGCTTACCTATCATCTCCCGATCTCTAAGGAAAGCTACCAGTTGTAGCAAGATAAGAAAAGGATCAGACGTTAACCTTGTCAGGTCTAACAGTTTTGCAACGCCAAGTGCTGGTTGCAAGCTTTACATGATAGAAAAATGATAGGTCCGCTAAACGGTAGGAAAGCCTGAAAGGGATCAGCCGCGAGTGGTTATGGCTGTGTTTGATCATGCATCATGTATAAAAAAAAATCCAGTTGCTTTGTTCACGTCATGCCTGTTTGACCAGTCTCGCATGCTCTGGGGATGCTGAGGGAGTGGGCCTGCAGAAAGCACCTGGTGCGGGCCCTAGTGAGTGGCACAGCTGGTTGGGGAGCCAGTGTGCCGGCAGCCGGAGACCAGGGCGGTGTATGCCAGCCACAGACGGACAAAATCGGCCGAGGAGAAGCAATGGTCCATGCAGGCTGGACACAGCATCGGGGGGGGGGCACAGTATGGGCCTCTGTGCAGAAGCCGTGTCAGCTTGTTGTTTTTACCGGTCTTCTCTGCTGCTTTATAAATATACAGGAAACTCGTTTGAAAGCAGTAGGAAGAAAAATGCATTTTCTTTCAGCTTCAGTCACTTTTCTCCAGTTTTGCCTATTGTAACTTGTTTTATTTTTAAACCTGGGCTTGCAAGTGACGAGTTTTTCCAATTCTGAGTTTCATACAGATTCCTAGAGTGGGGGTCCTCAAACAGTTTGGGAGCACTGACCCCCAATTCAACCTCCAAAAGTTTCACGGACCATCTTAGGCTTCTATTTAACTTTTACACACGGTTATATGCCATATAAGGAAAACAAATTAATAAGTTGATATATTTCAAATTTGGAAAACTGATTAATGTAATAACCTGATGAAAGCAGTGTAACTGCTGGAAAGCTAAGAAATGTCTTTAAATAAGAAATATCACTTTTTTCAGTTTATTTCCCTATGTAGTAATAGACATAATGATACGCATGTCAGAATCTTTTGTAATAAGAACATAAGAAATTGCCATGCTGGGTCACACCAAGGGTCCATCAAGCCCAGCATCCTGTTTCCAACAGAGGCCAAACCAGGTCACAACAACCTGGCAATTACCCAAACACTAAGAAGATCCCATGCTACTGATGCAATTAATAGCAGTGGCTATTCCCTAAGTAAACTTGATTAATAGCCTTTAATGGACTTCTCCTCCAAGAACTTATCCATAACTTTTTTGAACCCAGCTACACTAACTGCACTAACCACATCCTCTGGCAACTAATTCCAGAGCTTTATTGTGCGTTGAGTGAAAAAGAATTATCTCCGATTAGTCTTAAATGTGCTACTTGCTAACTTCATGGAATGCCCCCTAGTCCTTCTATTATTCGAAAGTGGAAATAACTGAGTCACATCTACTCATTCAAGATCTCTCTTAAGACCTCTATCATATCCCCCCTCAGCCGTCTCTTCTCCAAGCTGAACAGCCCTAACCTCTTCAACGTTTCATCATAGGGGAGCTGTTCCATCCCCTTTATCATTTTGGTTGCCCTTCTCTGTACCTTCTCCATCGCAACTATATCTTTTTTGAGATGTGGCGACCAGAATTGTACACAGTATTCAAGGTGCGGTCTCACCATGGAGCGATATAGAGGCATTATGACATTTTCCATTTTATTAACCATTCCCTTCCTAATAATTCCTAACATTATGTTTGCTTTTTTGACTGCTGCAGCACACTGTACCGACAATTTCAATGTATTATCCTCTATGATGCCTAGATCTTTTTCCTGGGTGGTAGCTCCTAATATGGAACCTAACATCATGTAACTACAGCAAGGGTTATTTTTCCCTATATGCAACACCTTGCACTTGTCCACATTAAATTTCATCTGCCATTTGGATGCTCTTATTAGCTGTTTATAAATTGTGAATTTAGGTGTTTGTTTTTCAATAAGTAGGGTTCTTGAGAGTACAAAATAAATCAGTGTGTGTTGGTGTCTTGGCGGCGCTGGGTACCATTTCTGGTTGAATTAAACAAATACATTTAACAGAGTGGAGGAAGCAAAGCAGGTAAGGGGAGGAGTGAGAGATTCTCCTGCTACTCAATAGGTTGATCCCTAGCTCTCCTGCCCCCCCCCCCACCCCCCTTTGATCCCTGACTGTTCTCTCCTGCCACCCATAAGCTTGATCCCTGGCCGTCCTCTCTCCTGCCACTCATTAGCTTGATCCCTGGCCATCCTCTTTCCTGCCACTCATTAGCTTGATCTCTGGCCATCCTCTTTCCTGCCACTCATTAGCTTGATCTCTGGCCGTCCTCTTTCCTGCCACTCATTAGCTTGATCTCTGGCCGTCCTCTCTCCTGCCACTCATTAGCTTGATCTCTGGCCATCCTCTCTCCTGCCACTCATTAGCTTGATCCCTGGCCATCCTCTCTCCCTCCACTCATTAGCTTGATCTCTGGCCATCCTCTTTCCTGCCACTCATTAGCTTGATCCCTGGCCATCCTCTCTCTTGCCACTCATTAGCTTGATCCCTGGCCATCCTCTCTCCTGCCACTCATTAGCTTGATCCCTGGCCATCCTCTCTCCTGCCACCCTTTAGCTTGATCCCTGGCCGTCCTCTCTCCTGCCACTCATTAGCTTGATCCCTGGCCGTCCTCTCTCCTGCCACTCATTAGCTTGATCTCTGGCCGTCCTCTTTCCTGCCACTCATTAGCTTGATCTCTGGCCATCCTCTTTCCTGCCCCTCATTAGCTTGATCCCTGGCCATCCTCTCTCTTGCCACTCATTAGCTTGATCTCTGGCCATCCTCTTTCCTGCCACTCGTTAGCTTGATCTCTGGCCGCCCTCTCTCCTGCCACTCGTTAGCTTGATCCCTGGCCATCCTCTCTCCTGCCACTCATTAGCTTGATCTCTGGCCGTCCTCTCTCCTGCCACTCGTTAGCTTGATCTCTGGCCGTCCTCTCTCCTGCCACTCGTTAGCTTGATCCCTGGCCGTCCTCTCTCCTGCCACTCGTTAGCTTGATCCCTGGCCATCCTCTCTCCTGCCACTCATTAGCTTGATCTCTGGCCATCCTCTTTCCTGCCACTCATTAGCTTGATCCCTGGCCATCCTCTCTCTTGCCACTCATTAGCTTGATCCCTGGCCATCCTCTCTCCTGCCACTCATTAGCTTGATCTCTGGCCATCCTCTCTCTTGCCACTCATTAGCTTGATCCCTGGACATCCTCTCTCCTGCCACCCTTTAGCTTGATCTCTGGCCATCCTCTCTCCTGCCACTCATTAGCTTGATCTCTGGCCATCCTCTCTCCTGCCACTCATTAGCTTGATCCCTGGCCATCCTCTCTCTTGCCACTCATTAGCTTGATCCCTGGCCATCCTCTCTCCTGCCACTCATTAGCTTGATCTCTGGCCATCCTCTTTCCTGCCACTCATTAGCTTGATCCCTGGCCATCCTCTCTCTTGCCACTCATTAGCTTGATCCCTGGCCATCCTCTCTCCTGCCACTCATTAGCTTGATCTCTGGCCATCCTCTCTCTTGCCACTCATTAGCTTGATCCCTGGCCATCCTCTCTCCTGCCACCCTTTAGCTTGATCTCTGGCCATCCTCTCTCCTGCCACTCATTAGCTTGATCCCTGGCCGTCCTCTCTCTTGCCACTCATTAGCTTGATCTCTGGCCGTCCTCTTTCCTGCCACTCATTAGCTTGATCTCTGGCCGTCCTCTCTCCTGCCACTCGTTAGCTTGATCCCTGGCCGCCCTCTCTCCTGCCACTCATTAGCTTGATCTCTGGCCATCCTCTCTCCTGCCGCTCATTAGCTTGATCTCTGGCCATCCTCTCTCTTGCCACTCATTAGCTTGATCCCTGGCTATCCTCTCTCCTGCCACTCATTAGCTTGATCTCTGGCCATCCTCTCTCCTGCCACTCATTAGCTTGATCCCTGGCTATCCTCTTTCCTGCCACTCATTAGCTTGATCTCTGGCCGTCCTCTCCCCTGCCACTCCATTAGCTTGATCCCTGGCCATCCTCTCTCCTGCCACTCATAAGCTTGATCCTTTGTTTCCCTTTCCCTCTTCCCCACAGCTTGATCTTCTGAGGGCCCCCCATAGTTCTCTATTTGTACTGCTCCTGCACCAGCTTGATCCTCCGTGGTCTCTTCTCCCTCATTTTCCTCTCCCTCTTCCTCTACCAGTCCTCTCTCTATCCCCCTGGTCCATAGTAATCCTGTCTTTCTCTGTCCCACTCCCTCCAATCCCAATCTGTATATTCTCCCTCTTCCACCGATCCCCAGCTGTCCATTCTCCCTCTTCTTCATCAGGTTAGTCATGATTTCCTGTTCCTCTCATTTTCCTTTTGTCATTTTTACTTCTCCTTCTCTCCCTCATTTTCTTCTCTTCCATTTTTCTTCTACACTTTTCTTTTCTGCCTTGTTCCACTCATCCTTAACTCACTTTTTTAGCATATATCTTCTCCTCCCTCTCTCTTTCAGACCAGCAGGCAACAGCAGTGGAGTTCATCAGGACAACATCTGGTCTGCTGTCCTGCTGCCCCATCCCATAGTGGTTATGATCAACTCCCTCTCTCTTCCACTTTCTATTCCCTCCCATAATAGGGCAGTGCCTTGGACTACAATCAACCTCTCCTCCTCTTCCTTCTAGCAGCAATGGGGCTCCTCTGCACTTATCAATCTGCTGTCATCATCGTCTTCCTTCTGGTAGCAGTGGGGCTCCTCAGGCCATGATTAGCCTGATCTTCTACTCCTTTGGCTCTACTCTTTTTCTTGGCTTTCTGGGCTCAGCAGAGTGCTCTGCTCAGTTTCCATGTGCTTTGTGATTAGCCCCTTCTGGCAGACCCTCTGAGTATATGTCTGTCTCATTTAGATATAATGGCTGCCTGTTTTCTATTTTGTATGTTGTATGTTAGTGGCATTTTTCTCCTTAGCCAGCAATATCTCCCCTTATCTCAACAATGGCCTTGTAGACCACAGCTTGGGAACCATTATACTAAAGGACACAGATTTAGGTTTACAAGGAGAAATCTTGCAGGTATTCACACTCTGTATCTGGCAACTGGGATGTATCTTTAGCAGTGTGGGCAGAATAAATCAGCAGACTGGATGGGCTGCATGGTCTTTTTCTCCTGCCATTTACTATTGTCACAATGTTGTCTGCTGTGCAGCCTCACCGTGCCTTGATTCTGACTACGACACCTCACCTGCAGAGGCTTCCAGTGAGAGCTATTCAGAGCTATCTGAGCCCATCCCCTCAATGGCCTTTAGACTCAGCCTGTGGTACAGCCTCCTCTCCACTAGGGGAGCTCAGCCATGTCAAGCTCCTCCTCACTGCTTGCACCACACCCAAGCTCCAGCCATATGTAACCCAGCCTTGCCCATTCACCTTTGCTTCTTAATGGAGTCACAATTGTTTCCTTGCTCTATGCCTTGTGGCCTCCGGCCTTCTTGTTCCTTGCCTTGTGGCCTACTCAGGCCTTGACTTGCCTTGTGGCCTCCGGCCTTCTTGTTCCTTGCCTTGTGGCCTACTCAGGCCTTGACTTGCCTTGTGGCCTCTGGGCCTTCTTGCTTCTAGTACCTTGCTCTGTGGCCTCCTTAGGCCTTACCTTGCCTTGTGGCCTCTGAGCCTTTTTGCTCCTTGAACTTTGCTCTGTGGCCTATCTAGGCCATTCCTTGCTTTTACTCTGTGATTTACTCTAGGCCTTACCTTGCTTTGTGATCTTTGGGCCTGCTCAACTAAAATTATCCTGCCTTGGGGTCTATCTTGGCCTCTCTTTATACCTAGGGGCTTTCGGGCCTATAGCTTAGTGGCCCACAGGCCTCCAGCCTTCCTGCTCTTGGGCCTCTATGTTCCTTATTCTGTGTTTTCTTGCCTTGTCGTTGTCCAGGTCTGTCTTGTTCAGTCCTGATTCTGTGTGATCTTTCTGTGCCCAGCCCAGTTCTGTTCTTGGTATTCACGCAATGTCTTGTCAGTAGCTTGTCTTGTCCCAGCCTGTATCTAGTTCCTGTTCCTGCCCTGTATACTGCCTTGCTTGTGTCTCTTCCAAACCTTGCGTACTAGCTCACTTTGTCCTTGCCTGAACATAGCCCCAGTCCTTGTTCTGTGTTCAGCTGCAGTGTCCAGTCCAGTCCAACCCTGGAGCAAGCCTCACTTTGTCCTGTCTGACCCAAGCCTTGCCTGTATTTGTGTCCAGCTTTACCTCAGACTGCCCAGTCTTGCTTCCGTATGTTAGCTTCACCTGGCCTATCTTGCCTTGGACTCACCATGTTGTACTGTCGCAGCAAGGATCTACTGGCTCACAGAACCTGCGGGAAAGGGTCTGGCTATGCGGAAGGCCGGCCCTTGTCCTGCTCAGCATCTAGCCTTGCAGTCCTGTACCGCTACCCAGACCCCAGCAACAGTGACAACTGTGTTCCCTCCCTTAGATTCAACACCTTGCCTCTGAAGTATATATGACCCCAGCCAGCCTTGATGGACAGCACACTCAGCCCTGAGTCTATTGCCACGCAGCGTTTGGGTCTGGACCTCAGTTTAAACTGTTAAAACAAGATTTTACAGCTTATTTAGACACAGCACATTCAGGTACATTATCACCATGAATATTAACATCTAAGACACTGGATAGGCCAGGGACATTAGTATATACATGTGTATATTTATTCTTTTCTCTGTGTTCATCCTGATAGAAATACAGAACCATTCTAAAGATGCACTAAATCTTAATACTGATTTTAGTTGGGCCCAGTATCAACACAGGCACTAGGTAAACTTAGATGCTTCTACTTCTTAGCACCCATATCTATGATAGCATGGTATCACTATGCCAGTATGATCCAACCTACATAAACATATAAGTAATGAAGGGATCAGTGTTATTTACTGCCTTCCTCAAACCAGGTGCTCATAGTCTGCAGTAAAAAGGCCACTTATTGAAAACCAGGCCAGGCACAGCTTTATTTTACTGCTTAGTATGCCTGAGCTGGAAATAAATAAGTGAACAATACTACATAGGAACAGTAAAAGCAAATGTTCCAAAGATGACAGGATATGTTTTGCTGAAGGAAAGAGATGCTTCCCTCTTATGTTTTGGAGCTCTTTTCTATAAATAAGTATGATTAATAAAAACTGTACACACATACTCTACCAATGCATGTATGCACATTGTATAAAATATGCAGAACTTAAATCCCAGCTGGTTTAAAAATATTACTTCCTCATACTCTGGAGGGGTTTTTGAATGTACTTTGTTGCTGATGCTTTTACCTCTGTTGCACAGTTTGAACAGTGAATTGCATTTGATTCAAACCAGGGAGAGTTTTGTTCTGCTAATTGCCCATAGAAGAAAGATTTCAGGAGAAATTGTTCACTGGAGGTTAAGGAGTTTCATTTTCTCTACAAGTGACACTCTTGTTTCCCAAGTTCATCCTTCACATTTGGAAGCCATTGGCTAACCGTCTGGCTGGGGCTGGTTCACCTGCACCATTTAACTTCCTTTCTTTTAACAAGCAAATTGTTGCTGACTTGCTTCATTAATCTTTAATACCGTGTGATTGACCGATGCTCTCTGCACATCTCCATTTCTCTCCCCGTGCAACACTACACCCATAATGCCCACATGATAAATGCTGTGAAAGGTTACATCTATAAGCAATTGATCCAATTGATTTGCTCTCAGACTGCATATACTATTTGGAATTGTGTTTACTCTTAAAGCTTTGAAATAACGATAAATTTGCCAAAGTTGGTACTTCAAAACGGAAAGCAGCATATTAACGCAGTCGTGAAAATTAAGGGAATGCAGAAGGATGAGCACTGTTCACTCGTTGCAAAATTCTGACAGTGGTATTGCATTCTTTCCAGGCTCTGAAACCGTTCCTTCAGTTCATCAGAAGGAAGGGATCTAGATCTCAAAAGCTCTTTGAGTAATTCTTGTTGTTCTCGGGGACCCGGTTTTACTGTGCTTCGCTTTTAGCAATTTTGTCGTAAGAGGAGGACAGTTTTCAAGGGTTGTTTGTTTTTCATTTTACATTTTTATTACTCGGCAGCACGTGAAAGCCGTGCCCTGGCCTTCCGCCGCGGTTTGGCACTATGCTGACCATTGCCTCCTAGGCCCTGAAACTGCTGCCACATCCGTCTCTCCTTGGCTCCGATCTGCTCATGTAGCCACCACTTCACTTCCACCTTTGCCTCTGCTGCTACCCCATCTTTTTTACCTCCCTTTCCAGGTCCCTAATCTGTCAAATCGTTCACTTCCTTCTCCCTCCCTAGCTCTGCTCTGCCACGCCAGCCAATAATTTTGCATTGTGCTGGCGCATGCTAATTTTGCATTGTGTCACCAGATGTCTGTGGTTTTGCTTTATTTATCATGCTTTTAATAAAATCATTTTCCTGGTTATTCCTCTTTCAGCAGGGTACTTTTAATATCGTTATTGTTATCATCAGCTCTGAGAATTGACTTCCTGTGTGGGATGCAGTTAAATTATTCTATGTTTTTTCTTTTTTTTTTTTTTTTGTTTTGAGTGATATGGATTACTTTTTAAGAGTGCTTGTTAGGATTTCTAATCTTAAAAAGTATGTAGCATTTAGATTTGCATAATGTCTTGTTTTTATAATTTGTTCTACCATTCTGCACATTAGTATTCATTAAAAAAAAATATGCCCCCTTTCCAAGCAGAAAATATTGTTCTGATAAAAACTGACTGAGAGGTGGACGGGGAAGGGAAAGAGAATATTGAAGACCTATCAAGATGTTTTTAAGTTCTGGTTACTGTCTCTGTCTTTTAATACTTTTGGTATCCAGACGAGAGTTGTGCATAATGCCATCAGCCCTTCAGGGGAGTCTGTTGACATCTCACACAGAGCTTACAGCTTAGTTGCTTCAAGTACAGGATGGATGTAAAATCATTTGCTTTGTCTTTTTTAAGCACACACTCTTCTTTTTGATCACTAAGCTATTTTTGGATTTACAGGTTACAATAATTTCAAATTGTGCTCGTGCCTCTCTCCTCCCAACACACATCTTCCTCACTTCCTCTTTTTTTTTTTTTTATCTGTTCCCATTTTCCTTGTGTGTCTGATTCAGAGCCTCCTCAGGCTGGACTGTAAAGCAAGCTGAGTGATACATTGGATAAGTTCAGTCTCTGCTTTCGCCTTCATAATTAAATTGTGTCCATGTCTCACTGCTAAGGATTATTAAACATGCCTGTTTAGAGGACCACGTAGGAATGTTGAACTGGCAAACATATAAATGAAAATGCTATTGTTTGAAACTCCTTTCAAATAACTATTGTTCTGGAAATCCAGTTTTAGAATTTACATAGAAATGTGATGGCAGAAAAAGACCATATAGCTATCTAGTCTGCCCATCTTCTCACCTACTGCTCAGCTCTAAAATCACTACCACTCCCTTCAGAGATCCCCTATGCTTGCTCTATGGCTTTCTTCAATTCGGATACTATCCTTGTCTTCCACCTCTTCCATTGAGAAGCCGTTCCATGCTTCCACCTTCCTCTCTGTAAGGAAATATTTCCTTAGATTACTCTTGAGTCTACCCCCTTTCATTCTCATCCTATGACCCCCCTCATTTGAGAACCTCCTTTCAGTTGAAGGAGGTCCTTCTCCCGAGCATTGATACCTTGGAGATATTTAAATGCCACTTGCATATTTCCTGTATCTTGTATATGTTTAGATCTTTAAGTATGACCCCCATATCCTTTATAACAAAGACCACTGCCATTTTAGCAGTTACCCTCTGGACCACAGAAATATTTTTCAGACAGTTATCAATGGTGTTATATATCCCTAGAACAAGATGGCGATTGGCACTTTCCCTTAAATTTCATTACCTTATTGCCCTAAAATCCAAATGGGGGGAGAGGAATGGTGCTTGGGATCTTTTACCCCTGTAACCTTTGGGGATATATTTCATTGAATGTATCCTTCATGAGTATTTCATTTAATGTCCACTATATTCTCCAAGACAGCAACACTGAGAACCCATCTGATCTATTAGTTAAAATTTGTAACCTATCATTAAAATCATCCATTGTACCTGAAGACTGGAGGGTGGCCAATGTAACCCCAATATTTAAAAAGGGCTCCAGGGGCGATCCGGGTAACTGTAGACCATTGAGCCTAACTTCAGTGACGGGAAAAATAGTGAAACTATTCTAAAGATCAAAATCGTAGAGCATATAGAAAGACATGGTTTAATGGAACACAGTCAACATGGATTTACCCAAGGGAACTCTTGCCTAACAAATCTGCTTCATTTTTTTGAAGGGGGTTAATAAACATGTGGATAAAGGTGAACCGGTAGATGTAGTGTATTTGGATTTTCAAAAGGCGTTTGACAAAGTCCCTCATGAGAGGCTTCTAAGAAAACTAAAAAGTCATGGGATAGGAGGCAATGACCTTTCATGGATTACAAACTGATTAAAAGTCAGGAAACAGAGTAGGATTAAATGGTCAATTTTCTCAGTAGAAAAGGGTAAACAGTGGAGTGCCTCAGGGATCTGTACTTGGACTGGTGCTTTTCAATATATATATAAATGATCTGGAAAAGAATACGACAAGTGAGATTATCAAATTTGCGGACAATACAAATTTATTCAGAGTAGTTAAATCACAAGCGGATTGTGATACATTACAGGAGGACCTTGCAAGACTGGAAGATTGGGCATCCAAATGGCAGATGAAATTTAATGTGGACAAGTGCAAGGTGTTGCATATAGGGAAAAATAACCCTTGCTGTAGTTACACGATGTTAGGTTTCATATTAGGAGCTACCACCCAGGAAAAAATCTAGGCATCTTAGTGGATAATACTTTAAAATCGTCGGCTCAGTGTGCTGCAGCAGTCAAAAAAGCAAACCGAATGTTAGGAATTATTAGGAAGGGAATGGTTAATAAAACGGAAAATGTCATAATGCCTCTGTATTGCTCCATGGTGAGACCGCACCTTGAATACTGTGTAAAATTCTGGTCGCCGCATCTCAAAAAAGATATAGTTGCGATGGAGAAGGTACGGTGAAGGGCGACCAAAATGGTAAAGGGGATGGAACAGCTCCCCTATGAGGAAAGGCTGAAGAGGTTAGGGCTGTTAGTTTGGAGAAGAGATGGCTGAGGGGGGATATGATAGAGGTCTTTAAGATCATGAGAGGTCTTGAACGGGTAGATGTGAATCGGTTATTTATTCTTTTGGATAATAGGACGACTAGGGGGCATTCCATGAAGTTAGCAAGTTGCATATTTAAGACTAATCGAAGAAATTTTTTTTCACTCAACGCACAATTAAGCTCTGGAATTTGTTGGCAGAGGATGTGGTTAGTGCAGTTAGTGTAGCTGGGTTCAAAAAAGGTTTGGATAAGTTCTTGGAGGAGAAGTCCATTAACTGCTATTAATCAAGTTTACTTAGGGAATAGCCACTGCTATTAATTGCATCAGTAGCATGGGATCTTCTTGGTGTTTGGGTAATTGCCAGGTTCTTGTGGTCTGGTTTGGCCTCTGTTGGAAACAGGATGCTGGGCTTGATGAACCCTTGGTGTGATCCAGCATGACAATTTCTTATGTTCTTATCCTCTTGAAGTCAACTTTCCTGAAGTCCAATCCCCTTGTGTTAGTATAGCTCAGTTTAGATTAGAGTTTAATAGCTAACCTAGTACACTGATCACTAGACACTAAATTTTCCTTTACTATTTATTTATTTAAAATCTCTTAGATTCCGCTCATATTGAAAGTTCATGCTGAGTGGATTATAGAGATAAAACACACAAAATAAAAATGATAAACCATAAAACTAAATATTAAAACACACAAAAATTATCAAAACAGGAAAAGCATACTATGAGGTCTGTGCCACTGTCTCCATTTGTCAGTACCAGATCCAATGCAGTCTTCCCTTTTGTGGGCTGGTTTGGATCTGGTACACCCTAACCTGCCCCTACCCCCATCCCCACACCCCTTGTAGGAAGGACATCCAGAACTCCTCCACTCCTGGTGGTGGTTGCAGCAGATACTGTGGACTCCTGACTGCATCTGGTAGATTGAAATTACCTCTCATTTGTGCACCATCCTCGGTAGTGCCTTTTAGAATATCTAGGGTACAATTCAGCTTCCCCTCTCTCCCACCCCCTTTATTTCAGTGCCTGCTATTGTATCCCCCAATAAAAAGAGCTAAACCTTCCCTCCTTTTCTCTGCTTTGCCTCTTCGACTGGGATAATCACATCCCAATCCTGATTCCCATTACACTAAGTCTTGGGGCAATTGCAAGTCTATCCAAGTCCCTCTCTGCCATGACAGCCTCCAAGCCTGTGATTTTAACAACAAGGCTTGCATTACTCTCCATTATACCCTATTGATATTTGAGATTTAACTAGTGCCAGTTCCTGTATAGTTTTTAATGTTTCCCTCTGAGAGCAGGGTTGAAAAAAGCATTGAGGTAGCCTATCTTTACTAATGTAGTTAGCTAATAGTTGCTTTGTGAGGATTATTTCTATTGACTGCGGACACCGTTGTAAACAGAATGATTGGGAAAAGTTCTTGGTTTCTGTTATTCCTCTGTACACCTCTGCCTTACAGTTTTCTTACACTTGGATGGTGATACAATTGTCAGTGATTAAATATTTGTGAAATATTCACTCCCAGGTGTCAGTAAATTTACAAATAGGCTTCCTGAGACGCAGCGCTGAATGAGGCAGTAATTCCATTTCTCCCTCTCTTGTCTTGCTCTCTGTCTCTCTCCCCCTCTGCAAAGCAGTGGCAGCTCCTGCAGCGTTTAATGAGTGTGTTTCATTTCTCCGCACCAAGTCCCAGGTTTGCATGGGGGTGGGGGGTGGGGGAACGTTTATCTTGCTGGAGCTTATGTTCCTTTAATAACGTGACATCATTACAGGACCTTCACAGCCAGAGCCTGCAACTGTCTCAGAACTTCCCCTGTGCACCTAGGCTGATTTAGGCATGACCTGGGCATAATTGCAGTGTTTGTTGGGGAATTGAGCGGTGTGTTTTATGCTGAGAATGGGAATCTATAATTTGTTTGTACCACTTTGTTTACTTCCGTTTCATTAACTTTGGGAGGAAGATTTTTTTTCGTTTGATCTTGGAAAAAGTTGTAGCAGCTTGACCGAAGTTTGTTAAAATATTAATAAAATTTGATTCACATGGTACAGAGCTGTTCATAAGAGTTTTTTCTTCCCTTGAATCTCAAGCTATATGAAATTAATTTCATAAGTATATATGTGTGTGTGTATATATATATATATAATCATAGTAATTACATGTACTTAATTGTACATTAGATTACATGAATAAGACAAGTTATTGAATACCTACTCAGTTACTTTGATTGAAGCTCAGCCAACTTTAAAAAAATATTTAATTTCTTTTCTTTAGTAGTTCAAGGTACAATAGGTATTTCCCTGTCTCTGGAAGGCTTACAATCTAAGAGGATAGCTAAGAATTGTGTACGAGCCTATAATCTTGTGCATATGAGCTTGCTTGCTCATGAGCATGAATTTCATATCATGTATGCGGGAGTGCGCACCCAATATAAAATGCGTATAACTTTTACATACTTGAAAGTTGTGCATACATTTGCGCATGGTTTCTTGTTTCTGCACAGCTTTGTATGTGTATCGCATAAATATATACTTCTGTGATGTATAACTTCCAGTTTTTTCCGGGCAGGTTTATTCCATGATGCCATCAATAGGAAGGCAACCCAACTTCACTGCCAGGGATGTTACCTGCCTGGTGTCCCTGATGTTGGCCAATGAAAGGGTGCTATTACCTATCCAGGGAAAGCGGAGGAAATTCCGCGAGAACAAGCAGGACTGGAACACCTGAAATACACATTTAACGATTGGGCATCATTCCCACATGGGGCAAATAGAGGGCTATATAGGTGTGGGGTTGAGGCAGGGGCAGGTTAGGTTGTGTATGATGGGGGTCACTAGGGGCAAATATAGGGATATGGGGTGGGGCAAGTTAGGGTGTAAATGGGGGGGGTCACTGAGGGGGCTATAGGGATGTGGGGATGGGGTTGGGAGCAGGTTAGAATGTGCATGAGTCACTAGGGTGGCTCTGAAGTGACCTACAAGTAGGGCAAGAGTCAGTAGGTATGTCAGGGTATAGTAACAGATGTACATTCCATTAACAGCATTATCAATGTGTATGTGTTGCCAAGAGTGAAATCATAGGCAAGGATAAAAAGAAATGACTTAAGTTGTCAAAAGTAATTGCACCTTTACTATACGAGCTAGAACTTCCTCTGGGACATCTAATGACTGCTCATTGCATTTATAACTAATATAAAAGTAGAGATCTTAGAACACCCATTAATTTTATTGGTGTGTCTCAGTTATTCTGACGTGGTAAGAAGTCAGAGCCTGCTGGCTGTTTAAGCAGCACTTACACACATGAAAGGAATAGCACACCCATTCCAAACCATTTCAAGAGAAAATACTTCATGATTTGATGGTGTTATTTGAAGACTGTGCTAGTGATGCTAATGGTTCTTTAGCCAATTGAAGAAGTGTGTTTGCAGGAGAATTTTGAGAATGTGTCCTTTCAGCTTTGTCAGCCTGTCATACTTGTTATCTGCAATGAAGGTGGTCTTCATGTTTTTGTTGCTGTCATCCTAAGCAATCTGAAACCTTTAAGAATCTGTTTCAGTCATGGCTGTGTTTCATTTCACAAATGTTTTGCTCTGCCATGTGGGAAAGAACCTAAATGGGAGTTGAACTGACGGAAATATCTGAGTTAAACCCAAAGATTCTTTCATGAATGGAACATGTTATGTCTGTTTAAGTCTTACTTATTGCTGCTGAAACAGTGATAGGTGTTCTGAAAGCCCCCTCCAAATCTGATGAGTGCCAAGACATGATTTCAGGAGTCATGAGGCTCAGCAAATGCAATCCAAAGATGAAAAAAAGGTGTCCATGGTTTCAACAATTACTGCAGAGGAGTGGAAGACTGAAAGTAAACTTTGAAGAATTTAATAAAGAACATAGAGAAATATCTGAAATGTGCAAGTATTTTTCTGTTTTTCTATAACTTGTCAAATGCCGAACAACATCCGACCATGAAGGGAATTGGGAGCTGCATGTACTAGCAGTTCAGTCACTGATTTCTCTGTTTCCACAGATTGATGGTGTAAATTATATATGTTATGGTTCTTGGTACTTGGAAAGGATTAAGAAATGTGATGTGGAAAATCAATATCTTGATCATAAATTCATCCATTAGCACTTTGTTGTAGTAGACAGAGAAGAAAGTATAATACCCTGACATGAAGTTGGAGCATTTAATCCAAAGGTCTCAAAACATCAGAAGACTTCATTGGTCAAACAAGGAAGAGATCTTATGTTTTAGAACATCAACATGAGGTCCTGGAAATCAGTAGTATCTTCCGAGAGCTAACAAATGTACTAAATCACATAGAGACGGACCCAAAAAACAAAGCGGTAGCCGATCCAGTGAGCTGTGTAACAGTGACAATAGGAATCGGATGATAACAAGCCCTTTATTAAAATGCCCGACTCTGGCCAAGTTTCGCTCCCTTGCACAGAGCTGCCTCAGGGGCAATTCATTTTACCAGGACTTGATTTGATCAATGCGGAAAAATTGTATTGACTTAGCTGGTCAAGAGCTCTTGACCAGCTAAGTCACGGCTCGTCATTTTAAATTTGTCAAGTATAGAACGGTTTTACTTCAAAGCAGCTATTACGTAGCAACACTACGCTGATTAGATCAAGTCTATTTGATTGAGAATACATCGGCACTGAAGGCACAATCAATACAATTTTTCCGCATTGATCAAATCAAGTCCTGGTAAAATGAATTGCCCCTGAGGCAGCTCTGTGCAAGGGAGCGAAACTCGGCCAGAGTCGGGCATTTTAATAAAGGGCTTGTTATCATCCGATTCCTATTGTCGTCACTAAATCACATAGAAACATCTTTTTAACAGACAGGGAAGAAAGCAGGACTGTTTGACATTAATGTTGCACATCTTCAGTTCTTGGTGGAGAAGGAAACTCTTGGTAAAGAAAGATCTCACAGCCTGGTAGCAAAAACAGTACACTGATCTTACTGTCTTATATAACTGTTCCCAACTGAAAGATTCATTCTTCAAGTGAAAATGTTTTCAGACAGAATATGCAGAGTTAATCCCCCACATTTACTTATTCAAAAAATCATCATATGGGACCTGCCACAGAAAGCTATTGAGATTCTCTGCTATGGTTTGGCTCATGATCTTCTGCCGTAAAACACTTTGCTCATACTTGATGTTACAACAAACCAGTGAAACTCACTCTTATTGCTGAATTGAAGAAATACCTGAACAATATTGAGACACTTGTTCAAATAAGTGGTTAAATGAAAATCGCAGTCATTGCTGATTTCAGTCAGAAATTTCAATGATGCATGTGTGCGCTGAAAAGAACTGTCATCAAGCAATAATCACAACGGTCACAAACTCACAAGAGATGCAGATTGTCTTTGACTGCTACTTAGAATTCAGTCAAGGAATCGAGAAGGCTTCATAAAGCATCCAGCACTGGCATTGTTAAGCCAAAATGTATCAATCCCAATACATCGGTTCCTGTCCAAACAGATAAGTACTGGATATCTTCAATGAATAAAATAAACTTGTAACAGCCAGCTTGCAGACAGTTAAGTACTGAGCCACTTTTGGTTAAATTCCCAAACATTGTAAAAGTGTATGATCATCCGTAATGAGGTGGTTGCTGCAGAAACGTTCAGAAATGATGATGACAAAAAGGAAGTCAAGAACTCAGTAGCAAGATCAATGCATTATTCCACATCTAAACTGGGCGGTTCAGCAGGCTCGTGCCCAGTATTGTTGTACTTTGAAATTGTGCAGATGTCAGGTACATGGCAATACTTAACATCAAAGGCCTAACACAGATGATATGGTTTTGGTTGGGAATTGGAATAAAAATATGCTTTATCCCTTTTCATCACATTCTGGTGACGCTTGAACCTGAACTGTGCAGTGTTTTGGTAAATGCTCACGTTTTACTTGGTGAGAGTAGAGTCTGGACGCTGTAGTATTTTAAGATTTGATTTAAGATTTTTGAGCAAGTACCAAATACTGATTGCAGAGCCTGGTAATGATTCTTCTAAATGTATTCATACTGGGGTAGATTTTATAATTTTGCGTGAGCACGTTCTTTTGTTCGCTGGATTTTTATAAGATACGCGCATAGCCGCGCGTGTCTTATAAAATCCAGGGTCGGTGCGCGTAAGGGGGTGCACATTTGTGCAACCTGCGCGTGCTGCCTGTTCCCTCCGAGGCGGCTCCGATTTCGGAGCCGCCTCGGAGGGCCCGCCCCGAAATGCCGCGTCATTTAGGGAATGCCCCGACACGCCCCTTTTACGAAGCCCCGGGACTTACGCACGTCCCGGGGCTCTGCGCGCGCCGGCGGCCTATGCAAAATAGGCGCGCCGGCGCGCAAGGGCCCCGCGCGCGTAAATCCGGCTGGATTTACGCGCGCGGGGCATTTAAAATCCGGCCCACTATGTATCGATGATAGTTCTTAAAAACTGTATTAGAGCAGACATTTTGGAGGTGCGTGAAGTTTCCTCTCTGCCCTGTGCCAGAACTGCTAACAGGTCAGAGATACTGCAAGAAGTAGAGCTCTGCTTAGCAAGAAGAATCTTCAGGAAATAAAATATGAAACCACAACCTGAAGTAAAAAAAACTCTTGTGGTTTTGGAATGTGAGAGAGAGGATCTGGTGATGGACTAAATCTGAAAATTTTAGTTTTTTACACAGGAAACATTTTATTCATAGAAGGAGTGATTAGGAACAGGAATGACTGACAGTAGAAAAAAAGGAAACTGAGGTCTGAGATTGTTAAAAGCAATCAAATTGAATGGCTACATTAAAAGTTTTAGTGTATGCTTTTGAATTATTGCTTCAGCAAGCAACTTGTTTGCAGTACGTGTGAGTACTTATGCAGCAGTAGTTCATTATTGGTATTTTTTATTTTTATTGCATCTTAAATATGTAAATTGTGTGGCAAGGATGCCCCCTTCTAATGTACATTACAACTAGGTCTTGGAAAGGGTTGAAGCCAGAGGGAATGAATTATTTTTTAAAACCATAAATTACATAAAATAATAAATGGACTCTTATTACAGGAAAATTCTATCTCGTGGTTCAGTGATGTTTTAGAAACTACTCAACCTTTCCTCTCATTGCTTACAGTACCACCGCATCCTCTTGATAGAATAATTTTCTTGCAATTTATTGCAGCCCATATAGCACTTGATAGATATATCTCCGGCAATAATAACTCTTGATGATAAGTCACACCTGGATTGCATATTGTCTCTTATATTTAAAAAGCTTTGCCGTTCAGCAGATATATTACTGTGTGCCATTTTTCCCATCTTATGAATGATTCCCTAAATTTATACCAATAAAATCTACACACTTGAAATAACTGGCACATATTGTGCACGTCTCTTATTTCTTCTAAAATTGACTTAAAAGACTCGTAGTATGTAGGTCCTACATGCCATGTAGCCTGATATCACTAAACAGATCGGTGTGGTATGGCGGGACAGGATTCTAAGGAAATACATATTTGCTGATTATTGGAAAGGCTGAGAGTATGAATAAAGCTGTTTTATACTTCTAGACTGCCTTCCTTGATCAAAACCCAAAGCAGTTTCCAACAAATAGAAAATACATACTAGTTTATCTTTATGATGTAATTTAATGACTATGACTGCTGAGCTGAATTTTTTATTAAGCAGGGAACCATGCTTACAAATGCAAGTTACATAGAAAGACATATAACTTGTCTAGCCCAGGAAAATTTTTAAACATAAGAATAATAGATACAGTTGACACGACTAAGGATATTCCTTCCCGCTGATATTTTACATGCCTCTCCCTTGCTACCACCTAGTCCAGACTGAAAACTCACTTCTTTCAGCTAGGTTACCCCAGTATTTAATTCTGCAGTATTGTTACTCTCAGTTTACAAGTTTTTTTTAATCCCATATTGCTATTTTGTCATTAAGATAGGACACAATATAAAAGATGTCAAATAGATATTTTATGTAATCTGTTCCTTGAATAACAGATTTCAATAGAGGATTAATTAATGGGAAAGTAATTTAAAAGCTGTAAAAGAAAAGGTGAGGTTGAATGACATCACTAAATGTTTCTTTTCCCCAGTTTGCTATCAGTCTTATTTTAGCCTACTTTAACAGGATTATTCCTTCACAGAAGCAGTTTATATTTAGTACTTATGATTTTCATAAGAATGTCTTCTGTTTGAATGACTGCTGTTAAAAAACAAACAAACAAACAAACGATATCTATAGGCTTAATTTTACTTTGTTGCTAGAGGAGTTTGAGCAAAGATTGTTAGCTTGGAGGGAATTATCTTTGTCCCTATTTGAACAGAGTGCCTTGTTTAAAATGGTCTTGTTACCTAAACTTTTATATAGGTTGCAAATGCTGCCTTGCTGGTTGACAAGGAAAGAGATAGTGAGGCTAAAATCCGTATTGTCAGGCTTTTTGTGGAAGGGAAACTTGTGTCATTTGAGCTACCAGATTTTAATGAATGAAAAATTTATTGGGGGAGGGGGGATTAGATTACCTGACTTTTAATTCTGTAACATGGCTTGTCAATTTAGGTTTGGTTGGGAATGGCAGTTTGGTAATTCACTGGTTTGGTAGACTCTGTGACTTATCCCCTCTCACTCTGGGGTGTTCTTCATTTACAGGATACAAGAATTCCTGTCTCTCTGAGGTCATATCCTTTGTTGAGGGGGGTTAAGAAAGCTTGGTGTTCCTGGAATATTTTACCATATTTATCTTTAGTGAGGAATGAGGATTTCTTACTGAGAATTCAGAATAAAGTTGCCAAAGAATGGTTTAGAAAAGGCATAAGGAATATTTCCGATATATTTTGCTTGGCTTGTGCTACAATATTCTCCTTTGAACAATTGCTGCAAGCTTTTAGGATCCCTACTTCTCAGCTCTGTGCCTATCTTCAAAGTAGACATTATGAGCTTGCTCTATTGGCTCCCAGATTTGTTTTCTCTTAATTCGTTGACTTAGCTTTTGTATGTTGCAAGGAAAAGAAACAATAGATGGGAGGAACATTCAGAAGGTATTCTTTCAAAGATGGTTCTACAGTGGAATAGTGACTTGGGATCTATCTTATTGAAAGAGACATTGGGTCAATTAATAATTCGGTAACAGTTGATGTCAAATTACCAGAAGTGCAATTCAAGATATTGCATCAATGCTATTATTCTTCATTGTGTTGTTCAAAATGAGCCTACTCAAATCTTCATTATGCCTTAAGTATAAAATGCAAGAGGGTCTCTACTTCATGGCCTTATGTTCTGTGTCAAATTTATTTGACTTCTGAATAGTTTTGTTTTTGGGAAAATTATTATTTTTAAACCTCCATATTTAGGGGACGTGTTAGTATTGGAGTGCCTGAACTGGGTTGCACAGTCCATTGAGGTTACATTCATTTTGTTCTTTTGGCCTTTTTGTTAGCTAAGCTGCGCATATTGAGGGTTTGGATGCAAGAGACTCCTGCATGGAAAATTTGGTTTTCATGTATGTTGGATTGGAATTTGGTAGATGAGCTGGATGGTAAATTTCAGCAGAAGCCACTCAAGGATTATCTGTGATAGACATGTAAATGCCTCCAAGGAATAAATGCACAGGAGGTGGGCCTCTTTCAGCTGAAAGGAAGCTATGGAATGAGGACGATAGGGAGAAGACTTGGGAGTAATCTAAGGAACTATTTCTTTACAGAAAGAGTGGTGGATGCTTGGAACAGCTTTCCAGTGGAGTTTGTGGAGACAAGGACAATATCAGAATTCAAGAACTTGGGAGAAGCACAGGGGATCTCTGAGGGGATAGTAAGGGACTGTAAAACTGAACAGGAGTTGTGAATGGGCAGGCTGGATGGCCGTTTGGGCATTATTTGTTGAATATTTCATGTTCCCTTACGTTTTTCTGTTTTTTAAGCATCATGTATGGATTCATGAAAAATTTCTGCAGATGTAACTTGAGTGGGTATTTATTTATATTCTTCTTTTTGTCATTTCAAAGTGGATTCAGGTACTGGAGGTACTTTCCTGTCCCTAGAGGGTTCATAATCTAAGTTTCTACCTGAGGCATTGGAAGGTGAAGTGACTTGCCCAACGTCACAAAGAACATCTGTGGGATTTGAACCATGGTTCATAGCTCTCTACTCCCCACTCCATTAGAGTCTATTTTCTAACTATGCAAGTTGTACCCCACTCTGAACAATGGAGGGGCGTGTAACAAATACATAAAATAAATCAGTCCTTTCTTATCTGATTGCATTTCTGAAACAATTAATTATTAATTTTAATAGCCCTTTGAAGGCATAGAGTTGAAGAAAAGAAACTCCTCTCCACCAGAAGTCCATGCAGCATTTTCATTTTATATAGTGCAATTGGAAAATGCTACAGATCTTCCCTGCTTCAGTCTCTCCTACCTACATTATGTGAGTTGAGGGAAACTGGACAGTCCTAAGAAACGTCACCGAAATGTCCCTGACCTCTGGCAATTTTATCCATTTTTAACTTAAATTTTGTAAGCTATGCTTTATTTAACCTATAGACTTAATATTGATGGAGAGCCAGCTGACATCAACTTTTACAACCCTTTCTTAGTTTTTTAAAACTTAAATCATTAAAAGAAATAGAGGAGGATGATGAATCTGATTTTCAGGTCAGAAAGACAAGAATAAGTTGGGCAGGATTTGAAATCGGAGAGCAATTTTGAGCTAAATTCTCAAAGAAATAGGGGAGTAAGTGAAGGAATATGGTCCTATAGTACTGCTTTTGGAAATCCATTATTCATAAAAGGTAAGAAAAATATGTTCCCTGATAGACAAGTGAAGTATGTTCTTTGTGTGTAATCTTATGGGTGACATTCAGTGATGTACCATAGCCATGAAATTATTGCTCTTCAGCATCTAAACAGGATGGCCCATATTGAAGATGTGGGCCAATTGGTGCTTAATTGCCAAAATTGTCTCTGTCTGTAGTTGTGGGGATGGTGTGTACCTGAGGCAGTGGGAGCCGAGTGGAATATGTGCAGTCACGTATGTTCTCAATGGGGCATCCTGTTCAAACCGAGATAGTAGGGTAGCAGATGGAAATGACTGGGATGCTATACCACCATACGGTTATAACAAATGAGCACCTAAAGTTAAATTCCATACAGAGTAGCATTTAAAAATATAAAGTAAACACGACAATGCTGTCACCATCTGTGTGTCCTGATAACACCACAAACCAGCAGAGGTTTGCTTGTGTTTTGTTCTGTGATATCACAGGAGCTTCATGATGGAATTAAAGCCTTGTAAAGAGATGATTGCTGTTCATCTCTTAATGTACATCATTCTTGTCGGCTTTCTTATGTTGAAATAATTAAAAATCATAAAAGTTAGTTATTATCCAGATTGATTGGCGTACCAAGATGAAAGTTGGGCGGCGGGCATTCTGTGCCCCCAATTGCATGTTTTAAAGCATTTTCATCTTTCTGCACATCTTCAGCTTTTATTTATTTTTGTTGCTTTCCTGATACCGTACAGCAATTTCCAGAACACTTTGAATTGCCTTTAGAATGTATCCTTCTGCGTATTGCCTCTCTGCTCCTTTATCATTTTTATCATCCTCTTCCGTAGTATCTGCGTTTCTTTCCCTTTCATAGAGCTGTTTTCAAGGGATGGAGGGGAAGGGTAGGAAGGAAGCTAGACAGTTTTCCATTCCAATAGTGCTTTCCAGCACAGTCGCTGCCTTCATGGAGGAACAGCTGTATAGGAAAACTCAATAAGCCTGATAGGAGCATGAAAGCAAAAGTACAAAATATATATTATAAGTTTCTTATCATTTCAAATATGGCATAGACAGTAGTACGAAGGCTCATTTCAAGGCTGTTTTCCCACAGATTAAAACAAAACTAACTATTGAGTTTTTTGGATTAATGTTAGTTGCTGTTATTTTGAGGAACAAGGGACAATAACTTTTCTGAGAGAGAAAACGCCATATTTTCTAGGAACCTTTAGAGTAAATCATCAAATTTTATCATCAAGGTTAAGGGCAATTAGTATCTCTGGTACCGTCCTGTTATGCTTTGAGTCGTACCTCTTAGATTGTTTTCAGCTAGTGAAAATTGCAAATCAAACTTTTAGCTGGTACTCCACAATTAGTGGAGTATCTCAAGGATCTATTTTAGCACCCACATTATTTAACATTTTTGTTTATTCCCTTGAACTTTGCTTGACTCTTTTGATGTTCATTTTAAGTGTTACGTGGATGATGTCCAGTTTTATTTTTTAGTAGACGATTTCCTGATAACCAAACAGTGTTGTCAGATGTATAGAATCAATCAGCTGGATGTCCGACAATGTGTTAGTTTTAAACTTAGCTAAAACCTAGATAATGTGGATAAAAAAAAACAAAAAAAAAAATCCTAGACCAGTGGAAATCAATGATTTGCCATTCTGTGGGTTATGATAAAATTTACCACACAAGTACACAATCTTTTGGATTTCAATTTGACGATCAACTGAATTGCATTCCACAAATTAGGTCAGTTATGACTAGTACCTATTTCAAATTAAAACAGTTATGTCATCTAAAACCTTTTTTGGAACAGGACGATTTTAGAACAATTGTGCAAGTATTCGTCCTTTCTACGTTAGATTATTGCAGTTCTTTATATATGGAGATGCCCAAAACCACCATTCCCTGTACATACCCAGATCAGTCCAGACTCCTGGGTTTTGTACCCCTGCCAGCAGATGGAGACAGATAGTTTTATTGAAACTGCTGTATAACCTAAGAGTGCCACCTGCAGTCCCTCAGTATTTTTCTGTCTCTGGCAGATAGTGCAAAAACTGCAGTCTGAATAGGAAAAAAAAAAAAGTAAAAGAGAGCATAAGATTTGGAGAAATTTCAAAGGGAGCCTCCTGGGGAATTGTGAGGTCCTGGTGGGGCTATCCTCCCTGGTCGAAGCGGATGAGCAGGAGGTTGCTGACCCTTCTTTAGCTCATTCCTGATACCATGTGGCTGACATCTGGTGGTCCAGATCCCTCAGCTCTCACAAGTTAGCATGTGATCCGCTGGTGATCATAAGAACATAAGAAATTGCCATGCTGGGTCAGACCAAGGGTCCCATCAGGCCCAGCATCCTGTTTCCAACAGAGGCCAAAACCAGGCCACAAGAACCTGGCAATTACCCAAACACTAAGAAGATCCCATGCTACTGATGCAATTAATAGCAGTTGCTATTCCCTAAGTATAATTGATTAATAGCCATTAATGGACTTCTCCTCCAAGAACTTATCCAAACCTTTTTTGAACCCAGCTACACTAACTGCACTAACCACATCCTCTGGCAACAAATTCCAGAGCTTTATTGTGTGTTGAGTGAAAAAGAATTTTCTCCGATTAGTCTTAAATGTGCTACTTGCTAACTTCATGGAATGCCCCCTAGTCCTTCTATTATTCCAAAGTGTAAATAACCGAGTCACATCTACTCGTTCAAGACCTCTCATGTTCTTAAAGACCTCTGCATTATCCCCCCTCAGCTGTCTCTTCTCCAAGCTGTCTGCTCCATCAAGGACGCAGGGGAATATTATATTTCTTTTGCTTCCCTTCTTTTGCTGGTAAAGTTTATTAAGGAAAAAAAAAAAAGTAAGAATTTTTTTTCTCTGTGGCTGTTTTGCTGCTTAGTTTGGGGAGGACAGGTGACCAATGGTGTGTGGTGCAACAGGCAAGTTTTCCTAGGGTCTGCATTTTGGCGGTGCTGTGAAGGGCTGTTTTCAGGCACTAAGCACATGTTCTTGGTCATGCCGCATGCTTCTATTTCCTGGCCCTGCTAGGAGTCTGGACTGATCTGTGGTACTACAGGAAGGAAAATGATCAGGTAAGAGCCAATTTTCCTTTCAAGTCTTATAAAACCACCAAAATTGCACTGCCAGGTTGATTGCCAGTATATGTCAATTTAACCATATTACACTGGGGTTGCAAAATTTACACTGGTTACTGGTGCTTCAGAGATCAAAATTTAAAGTCGTCATGCTAATTATTAAATCATTCCAAGATAACTCTCCAGGTTACTTAGCAAATTTATTCAAAAAAATATGTTCTAGACGGGAGCTTATGCTTGGTGTCGCAGCACCTCTTAATAGTAGCAGATGCAACGGAGGCTCAGTTACAAGAGATCCGTTGTCGTACCATCTCCAAAATTGGTCCTAAATTATGGAATTCTCTTCCCGATGATCTTAAGGCAATAACTGATTTAAATGTTTTTGGAAAAAAATTAAAAGCTATTCTTTTTCAGGAAGCTTTTTCTGCTGCAGTAGAGCGATGATACTGTTTAATTTTGCTTTAATATTTCTAACTGTTTTATTGTTTCTGTATTTTAACTATGTACTTGTAACTGCTTAGCCTAGGCCATTATAGGTGGAATATAAATATTATAAATCAGTGGGACTTTTTTTTTTTTAACTTATTTCTTGTTATAATGGTTTTTCTTTCTTCAACCTGTTTGACTTGCTCTGTCCCCCATTTCTGCACCCTGAAGCTAAGGGATTTTAAATTAGACAAGCAGTTTGCTTGTTTTATCAGGATTGCTTGTTATTAGAGGACCCAATTCCCGAGCCCTGTTTTCTTGAACAAGTGACCTGGTTACTTTCCTCATTAGGCTGAGCAGGCCTGCTTTCTCTGGGAGCGCTCCTGCAGAGCGAGCAACAGTCCAGTAGAGAGTACTCTGTCATAGCCCTGTAGCCATTACAAAGTTAGATATATTTTTTAATATATGCTCAGTGTTTGAATTGCCATTGATTACATTTCTCTCAATGGCTTTTCTTTTCCTTCTTGCTTGATATTTTTTTTTCTTTATTTCACTTGAACGCTCCTGTGTTTCTGTCACTTCACTTTTGCAAACAACCATCAGTACAGGGGCAAAGATTCGTGATGCCTTAGCTCAGTCATTGTAATTGCAATCCTTGACCCCGAGGCCATGTACCCAGACCCACTCCAGAACCTTGCATTTGTAGGCCCTAAGCCTGGCCACTAGGTATCGCCATTCCCTGGCCAGTTCTTGAGAACTAATTCACAAGCTCATATTCTACTGTAAGGTGCAACATGCTAACCATGAGTTGAATGCCTTAAAAAAAAAATCTTTTCTTTCTTTCTTTTTTTTTTTTTTGCATATAGGCTCAGCTCTTGAAAGCTCTGGAAGAGATGGGAAATAAGAAACAGCAAGCAGAGACTGTGAGTATCTAAGATACAGCTTTGGATGGGGAGGAGGGGTGATTAAGATGACGAGTTGAAGCCACAGACAGCTTGCTGGCAGCACTCTGTGTCTGCTTTTATGTCCTGGACAGGGTGGCCTCATTCATGGCTGTCTATGCCTCACTGGGCTCTCTTCATGTTGGCGTTTTGCCATTTGTCGAGGTCCTAGAAGAAAAGAGCTTTATTTCATAATGAACCAGGTTCTTCCACAGCCCGCTGCTCCTTTTTCTAGCATTCATGTACAGTAACCCGAATGATGAGAGATGAAATGAAAAATGGACTTTTTAAAATAGTTTTGACATCTACAGTTTTATGTGGTTTTATGTTTGTACAACTGTGGTTTGTGGCCTTGTTCACCTGTGCAGTTGCCTAGTAACATAGAGATCAATATTCAAATCCAGTTAGCCAGTTAACTCAGAAGTTATCCGGCTAAATGAAGGCTTAAGCACTTATTTGGCTAAATTCTACCCTCCTAACTTATTAGCCGGTTAGATTTTAGCTAGTTAAGTTAGGGGAGTTCGGGAGGCGTAACTGGGGGAAAAGTTGAGTAGGCTACATTATCCAGCTAACTCCAATATTCAGCCTAGTCAAACCAAAGAGCTGTCTTAAAGTTAGCCAGTTATAGTCCGTAGTGTGGCCAGTTTATCTGGCTAACTTTGCTATCGGGACTGTGTCTGAATGTGGACCTCAGTGTTAATCATGGTCCAAAGAGGTTAGGACTCTTCAGCTTGGGGAGATTTGATAGAGGTCTATAAAATAAAGAGTGGATTGGAATGAGTAAACGTTAATCAATTGTTTACTCTTTTAAAAAGTGCAAAGACCAGGGGACACACAATGAAGTTAAAGGGTAATACATTTAAAATTATAAAGAGAAAATATTATTTTACTCAATGTATAATTAAGCTATGGAATTCATTGCCAGAGGATGTGGTGAAAGATATTGGTGTAACTGCATTTAAAAAAGGTTTGGACAAGTTCCTGGAGGAAAAGTCCATTAACCATTATTAAGGCAGAGTTGCAGAAATCCACTGCTTATTCTTGGGATAAGCAGCTTGGAATCCATCCCATGGGATCTTGCCAGCTCTTGTTACCTGACTTGGCCACTGTTGGAGACAGGCTACTGGGCTTGATGGACCCTTTGTCTGACCCAGTATGGTAAGCCTTATCTTCTTGCTGTTGCACGAGCCTCCTTTTAATGCTTCAGCAGCCACAGGAGACGTGAGCATATTCAGCCTCACTGGGTGAACTGGGAGACCGGCAGACATCACTGACTGCTCCACTACTGGTGGCACAAAGTGGACGCTCCCAGGTGCAACATAGAACCTTCCTCTTGGAAAGCTAGCACATGACCCACTTGGGTTTTAAAATCCGTCATACAGCTAGGGTAGCATGTTTCACCAGGCTTGACAATGAGCCGTTTTGAAATTTGCTAATGAAAATTCTTCTTTAACCAAAAGATGGTCAGACGTAACCGTTCTGCTACTTGTTTACAGCTGGCAAGAAAGTGAATAGAATAGATTTAAGAAACATAGCAATGTGATGGCAAAAGAACCCCCCCATATGGCTCATCTAGTCTGCCCATCCATTCAATTTATTTAGCCTTACCGTTCCCATACTTCTCTGAGATCACTTGTATTTATCCATGCTTGCCTCGTTTCAGATACTGTTCTACCAGGACTTGTGCAAAATTGGAGTATCACTTGTGTTACTTTCTTTAAATCTGCATCGTATGTGCAGAATAATTGGGAAGAGTAAGTGGAGATTGAGTTTATTTCAGGTAAATCTTGCAGCTCTCCTGTCAGTAGGGAATGTCTCTAGGACTGTCATCCTCCCTGCCAGTTTTGCATCCATACTAACTAGGGGTTTTATGTAGCCTTGAGTTTGTGAAGCTTCTCTTTTATTTTGTGAAGATCCCGTGTGCCTTCTGCTTCAGAATTATTGGAGAGACTGTTAAGATGACCCAGCTCAAGTAGCAGATTCCCTCGTCTGGATTGTATTTCAAATGAATTTAAGCTGACAACTTCTGCAACTATTTTTGCTGCTTGTGATTTGGTTTCTTCCCAGCAAAGCCCATTTCTCCCTCTTCTCTTTGTTACTAATACACTTCTTGGTGGTTTGACGCTGAGCTGCTGTGGCTGGGTAGATATGAAAAGGCTGCTTCTTGCCCCATGTCCTGACAGATCTGGATATTGCTTTTCACCAATCAGACAAGGGACCGGCTCTGTCACTGGCTCTAAGTGAAATGGAATAAACACCTGTCAGGTATGATCACACGGTCTAGTGGGTGCCCAGGCTGCTGCTTCTGAAAAACTGGCATACAGATGACACATTTTCACTCATTCTGAGGGGTGTTAATATCTGTTGGGTATACCCCATACTGCTGAAAATTTAAGCACTCTCTCATACCTGTCTTTTCTCTGATTGCATTTATTTCAGACATGCAGTTCATATTTAATACAGAAGGGAAATATTGTTATGCGGGTGCATGGATACCCTGAAAGAGGTGAAGCCTGTCAGGGGGAGTGTGTGGGTGAGCCTGGCAAGGAGTGTGCGGGGGATACTCTGAAAGAGAAGAGCCTGTAGGAAATGTGTGGGAATAGCCTCAAAACGTTGTCCCCCATCAGGGAATGTGCAGGAATAATCAGGAACAGGTCAGGGAGTGGGTGGGGATCCCCTGATAGAGGTGAGCCTGTCAGGGAGTGTGTGAGGGTCCCCTGAAAGAAGTAAGCCTGGTAGGTATTGTGTAGGAGTCCCCTGAAAGAGATGAGGCTGTAAGGCAGTGTCCTGGGATACCCTGAAAGAGGCGTCCCCGTCAGGGAGTGTGCATGGATAGCCTAGCACAGGCGTCCCTGTCGGGGTTAGTTTGCAAGAAGCATCCCTGTCGGGCAGTGTGCGAGGATAACTGAAAGAAAGTTCCCAGTGCACTTGCAGGTGGCCCTGCAAGTGCACTGGGAAACCTTGGAGTGGGAATCCCTGTGGGGCTAACCCTAAGCGGCTGTGGGCCCAGAGTGAATCTGATGATGTAGGCTCCTCTTCACTCCTCCCCCTACCTCAAGAGTTGATGTGGAGGGGTTTTTTTTTGGTTTCATTCCCATTCCCGCGAGGCTGCAGAAGTTGACTAGAGGTTGGCAGTCCCTGCACACACAAAGTTCCCTCACAGTTGTCAAATGATCTTTGCCACTGCAGTATGGACTGCTAGCCCCCAGAGGAGGACGTGATGCCAAGGGTGGCTACTCTGCAGCCTTGCAGGGCCTTCTAAGGAGTTAGGTCCAGGGCAATTGCCCTGACCCTCCCCCGTTACTCCCCATCATTTCCCCAAGGATGACCCTGTGAGGGCACCCCTGTAAGGAGGACACTGTGGGCTTGCACCTTTGGCTACTCACATGGGGCTGCAGGAATGATTTGCCACTGCCCATGCATCCAGCTGGCTACTTCCTGGCTGGACTCCAGGTCTCTCTGCCCACTGGCGGGTACGGCTAAAGTGAGGGAGGAGGAGGAGGCAGAGCCGAGCTGGCACGGACCACCCCTCAGCATTGGCAGCTACCGGGGCCAGCAGCATCTGTTGCTGTGGGAGAGAGAGGGGTGGAGAGCAGGAGGTGGGGTGCCCTCCTGGCTCATCTGGTCCTCTCCTTAAAGGAGGGGGTGGGCATAGCATGGAATAGCAAATTGTGTGCAGTGTCATACAGTTGTATGAGCCAACTTCTCTGACTTCTGTTTAAATTAAGGCAGCGCCATGGTAGCATATTTTGTTTGTCAGTAATGGAAACTGAGTGCTTGAGGACTGGGCATTGTAGATCTCCAGCGATGGGAAACGTACATGAGGGGTCCCACCAGAAGTGTCAGGAATGTTGCCGCTTACAAGTGGTGACACACCTGCGGAGATAATAAGCAAATTGTATTCTGTCTCATGATTCAATTATTTCCCTGCTAAAAGTCAGTTTACTATGGAGAAAAAGTTTATATAGCTTAGCTAATTGCAGTAGACAAGACAAAGACATTTTGACTTTCCCATATTAATTAAGAAACCCATCACTGATTAGCTTGTATAAGCGCAATTCATGCTTCCTTCCCTAAACACAATTAATATCCCAACTCAAAGCGTCTGCAGGCTGTGCTGCTGTATCATTAACATACTTCACCCTAATTAGACATGGCCAGGAGTGGCTAAAGAAATGAGTTTGTGATTACAGCCATAAAAAATCCTCTAATATTTTATATCCTTCAGGGAGTTGAACCTAGTGTTTATTTTTCGATTTAAGAGAAATGGCACTAGCAATTATGGTGGAGTCATAATTATAACAATGAAGTGCGACTTTTGCTCACCACCCTTTAGATATTTATTTTAAACTGATTAGTTCTGTTTTGTTCCGATTTCCCACGGTGTAATTCAGCGCCAGCATGTGAGCTTTTATTGTAGTACTGTTTCCCAGCAGAGGATTCATGGAGATAACATGGTGAATCCAAGAGAGATTACCCTCTAATTAAGGGGGGGGGGGGTGATGGTGATGAGGCTGTGGGGATCAAAGCTCCCTGTTTTTTTGCTTTTGTAAATCATTGGGAGGGATTTTATATTTTTTTAGCAGAGAGAGTCTATATCGTTTATCTATTGTTTCTTTTTTTTTTTTATGTGGTTTGCTAAGTGATCGCTTTTTCAGCTCTTTCTTTTTTATTTAAATCTTGACCTGTTTTGTTTTGTTTTTTTTTAACTATCTAGCAACTGAAACACAGAGCCCACCAGAAGATTGTAACTGGGTTCCCCATATCCAGCTTATAGTCAGATTCCTAACTCAGCTTTTTTTGCCATCAGAAAGTAACTTGTTTGAGTTGTTGAGGTCCCCTTATTGAGCCAGTACAACTGATTGCAACAAACTTAGGGTATCAAAAGCAAGATGGCTTTTCATAGGCACAGCTGGTAGAGAGCTCGGCCTGTAAGCCCGTGACCAGGGATGGAATTTCAGCTCTTTGTGAACTTCTCTGTCAGTGAGCTCTTGGATGTTTCCTGCACTGGTTTTCTCATCTGGTTTCGTTGAATAATTTAAAGTATGCTGGAAACTTACAAGATGACCCACTGAGTGTTTGTACCTGTTTAATACACTTTTTGGGGGGCACATTACAATCAGATTGTTGAAAATTTAGCAAATAGCTTGTCTGTGGTGGTGATCAGTTCTTTCCAAACAAGTTGAATTATTAGCTGTGAAATCTGTAATCAGGACTTTGCTAAGCAGGTAAAATGCCATATGAAATGCCTGAAGTTCTCTTTTTTCCAAAGAGGGTAACGTATCAGCTAAGGACCCCATAGAAAGTATAATACCTGCTGAGAACGTGATGTCTGGGAGCAAGCAAGTTCTATTGCTGGCTGAGGACCTGGTGGTCAGGGCCTTGGAGAGGCAGTGAAATACTGAAATGTTTAAACATTCCTAGAAATGGTGGGGCTCTTGTTAAGAGGCCTGAAGCCTGTGTCTAGCGAAGCAAGTAAAATACCATCCAAAGAAACCTCAAATTGATGCCATGCCGTGCTGCTAATATATCCATTGGACTGTGTAAAATACTAGCCATCTCCCTGTGAATTTGCTGATTCCATTCCAACATTTCCCGCCATGGATTTCGTGTGGCACAGAAACCCTGTGCTCAGCAATCAACTGTACATTATAGTCAGAGACAACATCTGCATTTTACTGGGGGGGGGGGGGAAACCAGTGGGGCTGGATAAGCCTAGGGACATTTAGCAACTCCATGTTAATAACCAGAGAGATGGCATAATACATGTTTGGGAACTTCAGCGTCACAGGGCAGCTTTAATTGGTACAAGGGAGGAGCCCTCGCTTTTTGGGATTCAGTGTTGCAGCTATTTTTAAACAGTAGTGAGGCTCATGGGATCAGACACTACATTCTCCTCAAATTAAAAAGAAATAAACTGTTTAAAAGTTCAATTACAGAAATGAGCCTGCTGCTGTAACTGCTCTCATTAAAGTTTCATTGAACTCTGCTTCTTCATTCCAGTGCAGGACAGTTTTGTTTTTTTCATTCCTCTAATGTAGGAATCATTGATGATCTAGGATAACTAGGCTTGAACTTTCATACATTATGGACGAATGTAAATAGATCCATTCCTCCAAGCAATGGATCTGCCGTATACTTGATCCAGATTGGCCATTGCTGGAAACAGGATCTTGATGTGACCCAGCATGGCACATCTTATCTTCTTTAGCAATAGCTAAAGCCCAAAGGATGCTGGGCTGCATAAAGAGAGGAATAACCAACAGGAAAAGGGAAGTGTTTTGTTGTAAATAGTAAGATGATATTGCACCCAGTTTGCTAATACAGCAGTTCCCTCTTTTCCTTCCTTCCCCTGGCCTTTCCCATACCCTCCCTTGGTTTCAGATAAATTGATGCTTATGACGTTACTAGTATTTGTACTACTTCACTGTTTGTCCAGAAGTTTTTGTTTCGGGCCATGAAGCTAACAGTATATTGTGGGACTAATGACTCGTAGTGGCTGAGGCCCTATCCCCCTCCCTCTCCGCCTTGTGCGTGTGAATTTCAACCAACTCCCCTCCCACCTCTATGATATTTTCTCCATTCCTAGAAAAAAGAAACGCGGAGGTGGCCTCCTCCTTGCCGCTAAGAAAACCTTGAATCTCCAACCACAACCTTCCAACTCTGACTCCAAAATTGAATTTGGCCTATTCAAATCACCCCGCTTCCAATTAAGCCTTGTTTACTCACCCCCTGGCCTCCTAGAAAGCAACCTTTCTCCCCTCACTGAATTCATTACCAAAAATCTGACCTTCGACTCCCCAGCCATCATCCTAGGCGACTTCAATCTACATGTTGACTCTATCCCTCTTTCTCCTAGCTGCGAAGCCATTCTAAATTCCCTAGATGCCATGGGCTTCAAACAAATTATCAATACTCCTACCTATAAAGCTGGTCACACCCTCGACCTCATTTTCATTAACTCCTCCTTCCACCCCACAGAACCCCCCTCATGCTCACGAGTACCCTGGTCCGATCACTCTTCTATAAAATCATCCCTTTCCATAAACAGAACCCCTCCCCCTCTTCTTCCAACCACACCTCCTTCATTCAGTACAGAAAATCATGCAACCAAGAAGACCTCATCACCGCATTTAACACAGCGCTAGATGATCTCGACTGCTCTAATCCAGACCTCGCCCTTAATAAGAACATAAGAACATGCCATACTGGGTCAGACCAAGGGTCCATCAAGCCCAGCATCCTGTTTCCAACAGTGGCCAATCCAGGCCATAAGAACCTGGCAAGTACCCTAAAACTAAGTCTATTCCATGCTACTGATGCTAGTAATAGCAGTGACTGATTTCTAAGTCAACTTAATTAATAGCAGGTAATGGACTTCTCTCCAAGAACTTATCCAATCCTTTTTTGGGTCGAAAATCAACTCCACCATTGCCAACAAGCATTGTCCCCTTATATCTAAACCAGTAAACCCCTACTCACATAACAAGAAACCCTGGTACACCCCTGAACTCAAAAACCTTAAACGCACCCTAAGGAATGCTGAGAAAATCTGGTGAAAGGACCCTTCCCCAACCCTCCTTGCCTCCTACAAATCCACTCTTCCCAAATACAGAACTGCTCTCCAAAAAAACAAACAGGATTTCTATACCAACAAGATCCACAACTTCCTCTATGATCCCAAAGTTCTTTTCTCCTATGTCTCTGAGCTCACCAAACCCCTTACTTCTCCCCCAATTGACACTGAATCCAAATCTAAATGCAACACCCTTGCCAAATACTTTAATGACAAAATTTCCAACATCATGTTGAACCTTCCACCACCTGACCCTAACTTCCACATCCCCTCTGTCAACATCAACACCTCCATCAACACCTTTGACACCGCCTCCGCCTCCAAAACTGAAACCCTCATTAAGAAAATAAAACCAGAAGCCCATCCCACTGATCACATTCCGCCCAACACCCTCATATCGATCTCCTCCACCCTAGCCATACCCATAGCTGACATCATAAACTCCTCTCTCACCCACAGAACTGACCCAGACATCCTAAAACAGGCCATAATCAAACCCGTTCTAAAAAAAAAACCCCAACCTATGCCCCACGGAACCTGCCAACTTCAGACCCATCTCTAATCTCCCCTTCATTGCTAAACTCCTAGAAAAAGTAGTCAACACCCAGGTCTCTGAACACCTCGAGAAACATAGCATTCTCTCCCCCTCACAATTCAGATTCCGGAAATACTTTAATACCGAATCCCTCCTTCTCTCACTCTCCGACACCATTATCAAAGGTCTTAACAACGGCCAATCATACATCCTTACCTTACTCGACATTTCCTCAGCGTTCGCCATTTGCCACAAAACCCTCTTATGCAGACTAGCTGAGATTGGCTTTACTGGCTTAGCCCTCAACTGGTTCAAATCATATCTTGACAATAGAACCTACAAAATAAAAATAGGCAACCATGAAGTCCATCCCATCAATCTCACCCGTGGGGTCCCCCAAGGCTCCTCCCTGTCATCAACCCTCTTCAATATTTACATGCTGCCCCTCTGCCATCTCCTTTCTGACCTCGGCCTAACCCACTACATCTATGCGGACGATGTCCAAATTCTCATGCCTATCACCAAGTCTATCACTGCCTCTCTCCAAACCTGGCAAAACTATCTATCCTCTATTAATCTTCTCTCAAACTTAAATCTAGCACTGATCACCTCAAAAACTGAACTTCTCCTTTTCACCCACAACCCTCCCCCCTCCCCCCTCCCCTTCTTCCCACTTACTCCACCAAGCACGAAGCCTAGGCGTCACCCTTGACTGCAACCTCAATTTCAAAAAATGTATTAGCTCCACCCTGAAAGACTTACTACAAACTCCATGTACTTAAAAAACTTCAACCCCTCCTCCACATAAACGATTTCCGCACTGTTCTACAAGCAGTAATCTTCTCCAAGATCGATTACTGCAATGCACTCCTTGGCCTTCCTGCTACCTCTTTCAAACCTCTACAGATGCTCCAAAACTCCACTGCCCGTATTCTCACTAACTCTCGAAAATACGATCACATCACTCCCATCCTAAAAGACCTACATTGGCTCCCCATCTCTTCTAGAATTCTATACAAGACTCTCACCTTAATCCACAAAACCCTCTACAATCCAGACATGCAATGGCTAAACAAATCCTTATACTTCCACACTCCCACCAGACTCTCCAGATCCTCTTACACAGGCACACTATTCATTCCCCCCGCCAAACACACACACACCTCAACTCCTACCAAAAACTATGCTTTATCCATTGCCGGCCCCCATCACTGGAACTCGACTTGAGCCTTGCATCCAGACCTTCAAAAAGAAATTAAAAACCTGGCTCTTTAAACAGGCCTTCTCTTAACACCCCGCCACTCTTATGTGACAACCTCCTACCCCTCCACTGTACATATTCCACCTTTTGAGTTAATTCTATGTTTTCTTAAACCAGCTACCTTCTCCTCTAGCACCTCCCCCTTTACCTATCCACCCTTCTCTCTCCTTTTCTCTTCTCTTATCCTCTTTTATTTAATCAGATATTTGTTATAATGTAACTTTTTTCTTCTGATTTCTCTTCCTCTTCTTCCCTATTGTTTTATGTAAACTGATGTGATGTCCATACGAACTTCGGTATATAAAAGTGTTTAAATAAATAAAAATATTGGTGAGGTCTCTAACTCTAAAAGTCACTTTGGGTTGAACTTTGGTGAGGCCCCACCTGGTGTACTGTGCTCAGTTCTGGACAGAATACAAATGGTCCAGAGGAAGGTGACCAAAATGATGTGGAGTCTGTTTCGAAGACCTATGAGAAGAGGCTGAAGGATCTAAATATGTATGTCCTGGAGGAGGAGAAGTAAAGGGGAGATTTGATACAGACCTACAGATACCGGTCAGGTATTAAAGATGCACAAACAAACCTTTTCCATTGTAAAGGGAGCTCTACAACTAAGAGTCACAATAAGAAGCTCCAGGGGGAGATGAGTCAGAACCAACATTAGGAAATATTTCTTCATGGAGAGAGGGTAGTGGTTACCTGGAGTGCCCTCCTGTCAGAGGTGGTGAGGATGAGCACAGCAAATTAATTTAAAGGTGATTGGATAAACATTGCGAATCCCTAAAGGCTTGAGGTTGGTAATGAAGAAAAGGGGTAATATATGTTAACTTTAGGTGTAACCTTTATGCCGGGTAGTAATCTGCATAGAACAGATGCTACTATCCTTAACAGAATAGATGAGGGCAACTGGCATGGAGCGGCAGTTACTACCTTTAATAGAACGCATGGGGATAATCTGCATGGCGCGACACTTACTACTTGCTGGGAAAACTGAATGAACCATTTGATCTTTATCTGCCATCATTACTATGTAGAAAGGGCTCTGTTTTAATGCTAAATCTTTCATGCAGTCAGCTCTCATATAAGTTGGTCACAGCTCATTGCTAATTTACTACTGTATGTGTGGCATTGCAGAGGTGATGAAATGAATGGTCCGTATTGGGCATGTATATTTTCTGATGCCTTTCTGTAATATTACATTAGAGTTAGAGACCATCTTCCTCAAATGAAAGTTCAACCCAAAGTGACTTACCACAAACAAAATGCAATAAATAATCAAATACATCCTACTAATCATAAATAAATATAATCATACATCAAAATACATTATGTGGGGGATGCAATGTCTGCTCTGCCATTGTAGCTTGTACTCTCAAGTTTGATGGGAGGAAATCAGAGGTGCTGTAATTGCAGTCTGAGCTCAGTGCTGGGGATGTGTACAGTCAAAACGTCTTTCGTCATCTGTAATTTTGGAAGAGGTAATATGACCCTTTGGTTTTGCATTGTGAAGGTTTTGCTGCTGTTTGGAGGAGAGGAGGATAATCTACCTTTTAGCTGGGTGCAGTTTCTCTCGTATGCCTGACTGTGGAGCACCAGTTTATTAGCTGTAGCATTTCGTAATGCTGTCTATATCCTTTAATTCTGACAACATATTCAGGAAACAAAGTTTGCCTACTATTGCATTATACTTTCTTTTATATATATTTTTAGGCATTTGATTGTTCAGTCTGGAGTCCGTAGGGGTTGCTTGGCAGTTAATCAGTTTGATGAATCAGGTGCTGTCAGAGGGTTTAATTGAATGATCCTGATAGTGGTGCATGACTGATAACCTTTAATTGGTTAGCTGGGCTCTCAGAAGCTGAGCTTTTGAGATAATTCACCAATGTGTTTTTTCTTCTGAGTTACTTCTGCACACTTGCATTGAATCTTGAGATTTACCTGTTTTTGCTGGCAGTTGAACACTGGTTGAAGGAAAACATTTTTTTATTTAATGTCATGCTTCCCTGGCAGGATTTGAAATTAAGATCTGATAAGGCGCATTCAGCATGCTTACAATGAGTGAAGATCATCTTCCCTCCCAACTTTCACTTCATCGTTCTCTGCAGTTTTGAAAGGCTCAAAAGTGAGGCCAGTCTAGTCATACCCGATGGTCAGTGTTTCTGGTGTGTCAGGAGACCTGAGTTAAAATCCTGGCTTCATGCTGCTTTGGGCTAGAGGGGAGCATGATCCTAGTACTATACTTCTGGCAACACTTAAGAGACTAGCTGTGTATCGATCCCGGCCACAATATGTTTCTGCAATGAGTTCTCCAGATTGATGTCTCCAAATAGGTTAACTTTGCACATACCCTGACAGGAATGAAGCTCGCTTAGAAGCCCCAGGGTATGTTGAGTATGATAGTTCTCTCAAATTTTCTGCTATGCCCTTCTTAATTTCTCTGTTTAAGGAAAGAGGTGGAGGAAGATAGGGAGAAGTTTTGCAAGCTGAATATAATGGTTTCCTGGTGAAAACTAGATGGGGGAAAAAATGAACTACACAAACCTTTCAGACGTAAACCAAGAAAGGTGGGGAGGCTGGGGATAATTCCTTCAGTACCTGAATGTAATCCTCTTTGAGGTGGCTGAAAGGTGGAATATAAATCAGGTAAATAATGAGAAAAGCTTCTAAAGTATCTTTATGTATCATACATCTTTGATTCCTTTGCTTTGGGTGAAAGAGATGAGTGCCAAACTGACTTGGAAGCTCAGTCAGTTGTGTATGTGATTTGTGTTTCATAATTTGGTCTTCACAAAGAATTCTTAAATTGATTTACAGTTTACCAATTAATATTATTTGGACTGGTCAGAAAAACAGTATGCCTCAAAATCATTAATTTAGTGTTGTGTGTGGGCTACATACGCAGGTGTGTTTTTCTTCAGGAACACAAGTGGCAAGCACAAAACACAGAAATATAGATGATATCAGTAAAAAAAGGACCATAGGTTCCACCCAGTCTGCTCATTTGTGCTGTCAGGAGCCTTATTCTATCTGTAGCTTTTTCCTCCCTCATCCATTATTGTTCCTTTGTGTCTGTCCCATGCATGTTGATTTCTGCCACTGTTATGACTCCTATAACCTCTGTTGGAAGTCTGTTCCAAGTGTCCACCACCTTCTTGGTGAAAAAGTGTTCTCTCATTCCTTTTGAGTTTCCCTCCCTTCAGCTTCATTTGATGTGATGCCTTGTCATTGAATTTTTCATTCTATGGATAATGTTTCCTTGTTTATTGAAGCCTGCTAAATATTTGAATGTTTGTATCATAGATCTTTTTTCTTTTGGTCTAGAGAGTACATCTTTAGCTTCCTCAAGCCTCTCTGTGCATTTCTTATAGTGCAGATCATGTACTACTTTTATGGTCATCCTTTGAATTTGCCTTACCAATGTCCTTTTCAATAATATGGTCTCCAGAACTGAACACAATACTCATGGGGTCTCACAGAGACTTGTAGACAGGTAATATTACATATTTTTTTCTACTCTCTGTAGGGTGCCCCTCTGAATGCACCCAAGTATATTATTCGTTCACCCAAGTGATTTCTCTGCTTGGGCTACATCACCCCAGGAGCGGTACAGGACTGCATGGCTGGATGTGGGGCAGGACCAGTCTTTGACCTAGCTAGTCCCCTCCCTCGAAGGTTGAGCCCCTGGGTTCTGGGGGCCAGTAGGTCTTTGCTGCTGCAGTACATCATAGCAAGTCAGTATTATGGGAACATGGCTGAACCAGGCTGGCACAAGGTTGTACAGACTGGAGCAAGGCTTGGGACATAGGCTGGAAGCTTGTACATGGCATGCAGGCTGGGCTTGGTACAGGAGCTAGACGAGAAAAAGCTTGGTATAAGTGCTGGACTGGAAGGCAAGGCTGGAACAGGATTGGCCTGGATATTGGAATTGGACCCGGAACAAGGACTGGGACTTTGATAGACAGAGGCAAGGTAGTGAGCACAACTAGGGAGAGATACAAGTATGGCAGGATACTGGGCAGGACACTAAGCAGGAACTGGGACACGGAAGGAACTGTGGACAGGAAACTGGAACATACAGGGAGCTGTTGAAAGGATCCTAGAACAGACAGGGAGCTGAGGGAAGGATACTGAATCAGACAGGAATGGGTAAGACACGACAAGACTAGACAGACAGGAATGAACCAGGACAAAGCAAGACAACAAGGAACACAGAAGCCTGAAGGCAACAAGGCTGGAGGTCCATAGGCTGCTAGGCAATACACCTGAAAGTCCCTAGGTATAGAGGCCTTCATAGGCAAGAAGGCCTGGAGGCCACAAGGCAAGGTACAAGGAAACAGCAGCCAGGTCAGAGAGCAAGAGTGAGTCCATGAAGAGGCAAAGATGAATGGGCAAGGTTGGCTTACATAGGCCTGGAGCTTGGGTGTGGTGCAGGCAGTAAAGCAGAGCTTGGCAAGGCTGGAGATTAATCTCGCTGAGGTCCTCTGTGGAGAGGTGGCTGCACCACAGGCTGAGTTAGGCGGCCGGTGAGGAGATGGCTTGGATAGCTATGAACAGAGCTCACTGGAGGCTTCTGCTGGTCAGAAGGTGTCATACCTAGCAGACTGAGGCTGTGAAACAGGCGAAACCATGACAGCTTCATCATACTGACTAGCTACTTTAAGGTCATCAGAGGATGACCTCAAAGTCTTCCATTTTTGGTGAAAGCCAGTTCTTCACTTCCAAAATATATTTTACCTTGGATTTTTGCATATTAAATGCATGATTTTGCATTTTTATTGAAGTGTGGTTGCCATATCTTTGACCATTTTTACAGTTTGTTTTTTTAAAATTATCATTCATCTTATTAACCCCTTCTGCTATGTCTACTCTTGCAGATTTTGATATCATCTGTAAACAGGCTGACTTTCTCTTCTAGTTCTTCCACAATATCACTTTTAAAGATAGACCTAGCAATTTTTTCTTCTTCAGAGTGGAACCCATTGGCGACTACTTTCTGGGTCCTGTTGCTCAACCATCTTCTCCTCTAGTTTTTAATTTATGTTCCAGCTCCTGCATCAGTTTGTTTGCTCAGCAGTTTGTGTGGAACAGTATCAAAGGTTTACTGAAATCTAGATAGGCTACATCTACTCTGGTCACTTAATGAAATTTGGACACTTTAAAAAAAAAAATGTTCTGTATACTTGACCTGGATTAGAAGGAAACTGTATCATATGACATCTGTGTATCCTGGAGATGTGCACGCAGGCACAATGCTGTCTGTTCCTGCTGAAAGTCCAGTCACACCAAAATATATTAATTAGCATGACTCTACACAACCTCGTAAAATTATTTGCTAATGTCTTCCTTTGGACATATTTTCTGTTAAGATATTGTTGGAGAGGCACAAGAAGCAGCGTGTAGAGTATGCGAAAACGTGTTTGCTGTGCATCCTCATGGTGTGTGAGTAAGCAAGCACTGCGTGGAATTCTAAGCCAGGGTTCAGGAAAGAAGAACTAAAGCTTTTTTACTTCCTCGGAGATTTGCAGCTTTGTCGAAGTCGCCCTAGCAACAGCCAATTGGAGCAGCAAACAGCAGATCCCATCCCGAGGAAAGCAGGTGACCCTGTAGCTCCATGAGATGAGTTGCTGAAGAGACCACCAGCAGAGTGGGCCGCACGTAGTGATTAGGCTTCTCAGCGAAGGAGGGGTTTGCTGCGGCGGCTGCTGCTGTAAATTAGCTCACATTATAAGACCAGCAGGCAAGAGTGACTAAGTGTGAAGAAAATAATAGACAAAAAGCAGAATGGAAGCAAAGGTTAACACTAATCCCTTTTTCAAGGCTTGCAGACACTTGTTCCATGTTCCCAGAAATTCAGTTTAAGCTACCTAACACAGCAATGCTAGCAGGATTTTATTTTTATTTTTTAGATTTAGTTGGTGGGTAAACAAAATCATTAAAAGCCTCCTTATTGGTTCTGATCTGTTTTACGTTAAAAATAGATCTCCACCTACTTAATCACTCTAAGTAAAGCAGGGAGCTGCAGTCTTGCAAAGTATGAATACAGCACAGACAGCTGAAGAGTGAGCCTTCATCCAAACTCCATGCAAGTGTTAAGGGCTGGTGCTAGCTTTTTTGCTGCCCTGTACGAACAAGTACTGTGCTCCCTACCCCACCACCCCCACATCATTCAGACTCTGTCCCAAGCCAATCAAAAAAAAATCCCAGCTCCCTCCAGCAATTTATATTTATAAAAACTGGCACCCTCCCCCAAACAGAACCCATTAAGTACCCTAAGCAAATCTTACAGCCTTGTATACACACACACACACCCTCTAAAGATGCGCACACACAATTCAATTATGCATTTATAACAGATTTTACATGAAAAAGAACATTCAAAAGTACAGTCTTCTGAGGCAAAAATATCACAACATGCATATTATATTTACATGCACTGCTGTGGTGCCAACCAGAAAATCCTGCAAAAAAGACACTTAGAACTCATATGGAATTAAATTTTTTATAATGTGTGCTAGGTGTGGGCTTGGCCCTCAGAAAGCCATGAATAAACAGAATTACCACTGCAATATAGTAAAGCTCCCACACCAAAACAATCCTAACTGCCAACACTCAAACAATAACAACCTTATCTATGAAAAGGTAATAGTGCACATATTACACCAGGCCCTAGAACACTAATACACTTCCTATTAGGAAAACAGAGCAAATCAAACTGCTATAGATCACTACAGATAAATTATATGGTAGAAGAATACCTCACCTCAATCACACATGGAAAACACAGAGAGACCTTGACCAAATATAGAATAAAGAGACCGAAAGTATAAATAGAAACATTCTGAGAAGAACTGAACTGGAACCCACAAGCTGCTATATGCAGAGCAACAATAGAAAACCAAAACATTACCAATCTTCATAAAACATTAAAAATAAAATAAAGAAATATAAAACATCAATCATAATAGTAAAATCATAGTCATAAAAAGAATAAATATTTCAAACCTGTTAAACAGAATATCCAAAATTTCCCAAACACCAATAAAAGTTTTCAAAATATCTGATGAATAAAAAATACAATAAATAAAATGTTGTAATATTTCCCAAAAAACAAAATATTTCAAAACAATAGAAACATCAAATTACACCCAAATAGTTTACTGTATAGTGTGGTTGTATTTCTTGCACGAAAATAAAATTTAAATTTATTTATCAATTCTTTTTTTAGACTGCTAAAGCAGAATAGATCTGGTAAAAAAAAAACAAAACAAAACAATTATATATACACACAGGGTGGCCCATGGAAAAGTAGCCCGCCTCCAATACCAGTTATTGGAGGCAGGCTACATTTCCATGGGCCACCCTGTATAAAGTGATACCTTTTTATTGGACTAACTTAATACATTTCCTGACTAACTTTCGAGAGTTAATACTCTTCTTGAGTTCAGAATTCAAATGAGCAAAAAATGGCATTACCAGGAAATATCAAGTAGTGAGGTTGCAGTATTGAATCAAAGAAGGCCTTATTTTTCGTCATTAATATTTCTCCATCCCCTCTTGTGTGTGCCTACACTTCTGTATTAGTACAGGCTATAGCTCGTGATATGTTGACAGTAATTCTCTGAAGACCTGAGCTTTGAGATGCTATATGAACTCTATCTTTGCCTACCTTGCTGCAGGGAAATTGGCACTGACAGGAGATGGAGCCTTTTCCATTCAACCTAGCGAAAAACTGCATAATCCAAAAGGTCTTGATGAACCATCCAGAGTTCTCATCTGCCTTAACAGAGGCATGAGAGCATCTTAGACTCTTCTTTTTATCCTACATTGGAAGACAGCAATGCAAGAATTCTGCTTTAGGCTTGATATTCTCCTTCTATTCCATATTGGAGGTGTTTCCATTTAGCACATGGCATGAAAGGAAGAGTTCTGTATCCTGTTTGTGGCACTTCTAAAGTTTCCTCTAAGAATCTTTTTTCTCCTGCTGATTTTCTTTTTGTAAATCCTCAACATTATCATAAAATTTAGAATTGTGTTCTTGCACATGTTTAGAGTACAAGCGTTGGGTTGGCCCAGTGGCTCAATGGCAGTGCTGTCCATAGCTATGTGGAGGACTTGGGTTTGATTCCCAGGTCAAGCCTTCCATTCTCCAGACCTGCCAGAGCAAGGAATGCCGAGGAGGTGGTGTTTGCAGCCTGCCTGGGGAAGCGAATCCTATTCATCATGCGGAGGTGATACCTAGTGGTTGGATTTAGAGCCCATGAATGCAGGGTTCTGGTGTATGGGCCCCAGTCGAGGACAGCTGCTGCGATGACTGGAGTGAGAAGCCAATGTAATAAAGCATGTGCTAAAATGTAGCACACATTTTCTATACTCGTGTATTAAAGAATGAGTTAACTCTCAATGTAGTATGAAAATGATAAAGCTTAAAAAAAAAAGTGTATCAACACAACATGTGCTGAAATATCCAGCTGCCCTCTAAATGTGGTAAAGTTAACAAGTGCACTAACTTTACTATTTTTTAATTTTAAACAGATTGGAAGGGCTATCTACTCAAGTGGGAAGGAGATGTACAAAATACAGTTGAAGCTGACAATTTCCTTGTGAAGATATGTCTGAATCGTTTTCCTTGTGAAGATATGTCTGAATCGTTGAATAGAATTAATAAAGGGTTAAGGAGGATATTGGGGGTGTTTCAAATCTCAGAAGCTTTTAGTGAATGCAGAGAAAACAGAATGGTTGTATGTAGGGAAGGAAGCTATTTCAAAGGAACCAGTTAGTTTGAAGATAGGGGGTCTATTTATTGAAAGAAGTCAAAAAGTGAGGAATTTAGGGGTGTTAGTAGATAAGTCTTTTAGTATGGACACCTTCATCTCTTCAGTGGTTCAGAGGGTTTGGTTCAGACTTAGACAGTTGAGGATGTTTCGATCTTTTCTAAAGGTCTCTTTTCAGATTGGTAGTTCAGGCATTAATCTGTCCATTACTTGACTATTGTAACATTGTGTTGGTGGGTCTCCTTAAAAAAAAAGAAAAAAAAAAAGATACAGCGTTTACAAGTGGTACAAAATATGTCAGCCCCTTTAATTATTGGCCTTCCGAGTCGGGTGAGTGCGACACCATTGATAAGAGGGCACAATTTAAATTAATGACTTTGATGTATAAGGCATTAAATGGAGGGGATGCTTGCTATCTACAAGATAAGATCAGGAGTTATGTCCCTACCTGTAATCTGCGGTCAACATCAGCGGCTTTGACATAAGTCCTGATTAGGCAGGAGGTGTTCAAGTTGATAAATAGAAAAAGGATGTTCTCAGTTGGTGGTCCAGAACTATGGAATTTGGTACCTTTGGAAACAAATTACCTCAGTATTAGGGAAAGGGTAAAGGCCCGGCTTTTTCTTTCATAGTTTGGGTCTCTACAAATTTCTTTAAAATGATAGCGGGCATTTCTGTTTAGGAAGGGTACAGGTTTGATTTACTATTAAATGTACTGTGCGGTAGTTTTAAGGGTGGATTTTTATGGTTATGCATATGGTTACATTGATTGTAAACTTTTAATTGTTTATAATTGTGAACCGCTCTGGCCAGATCTGGAATCTGTTGTGCAGTATATAAGAAATGATAAATAAAATAAAATAAATAAAATTCTGTCAGGTGAGCCCAAAGCTTGCAACTAACCATTTGCTCTGGCAGCTAGCACAGAATTTTCACCACCACAGTGCCCTGTAGTGCCTGCTCACCCAAGAAGTTTGAAAGCTTAAACTGGAGCGATGGCTCCATGGCCTTTCCTGCCTTCTCTGTCTTTACCAGTACAGCACCCCCATGCATTACATCCTAGAATACTACAAGGAAAGGGATCTCAAACAGACGGATGGACGGACACGACCGGGGCATAGTGTTTTCTTGCGGAAAGCATTCCTAAAACTTGGAGGCTGTCTGGTCCAGCCTGGGACACCTGAGCAAGAGGGACTCGTCTTGGGACCAAAAAACTTCTCACCCACTCACTAAGCTGCCCCCCTTCCCACTCCTGTATTTACCAGTCTTGTTAGATTGCTGCCGCCTCTTGTCTTCCCTCCTGGTCACTTTTAAAATGACGGGGGTTGAGGTGAAGTCACTAGCTTCAGCTAATGGCAGCAGGGAAATCAGCAGGAGGTGACATTTTACGGGATAGGTAAGTATGGGGGTTTATAGGGGATTATATAGGGTGAGTAGAGAAATGGATTAGCAAGTGAAGGGGGTGGGGGGTGCTGGGGCAGAGTCCCTCTGGAGGAACTGTAACAAAACTTTTGGGTTTTATTATTATTTTTAGTAAATAATGCAAGATGTCACGTCTGATTTGGAGTTTACTTAACTGAAACCACAAGATTTTTCACTAAGGGATTCATTTGGTATAAACTAAGGACTAAGAAGATCTTAAGAGATTATGTCCGCTATCCTGCCCATTGCACAGAAACTGCTGACAACTGCTGACAACTTTGAGTGCCTGACTAGAAGATATTTGACTTGATGCTCTTTGCAAATTTCAGTCATGTATCTGTTTTATGTAGCTATCTACTAAGGATTTAGAGTCCATATTCAAAGGGATTTGTCAAGCTGAATTAGAACTGCACCCTCTCCATAGAAGGGAATTTTAAAATATTGTTGCTGAAATTGCCTGTTTAATGTTCCCTGCTACAAACCATCAATTCCACTGTCCCACTTCACCAGTCCTTTCTAACAAGTCATTTTCAAAATTAAGCAGTATTATGAGCAACACCAAAGAATGCCTCCGTCATAGACCCTTAATCATTCTCTGTGCATACCTGCAGATTTCTCTCACTGCCAGGACTGTCCACAAGGTCCTTCAGGACAAGGCAAAGGTAATCCTTATAATGCTGACCTGGCCATGATAAGTGTGGTATTGTGGGGATTTGATCTTCTTTGGATTCATGAGCATAAAATTTCCTTTGGGCAGAGTAGATGGGCCTTTTTGGTCTTTATCTACTGTCATTTGCTATGTTTACTATGTTAAACTTTGTCAGCTTCTCTTCTAATTCTGCTATAGACTCTAAAAAAATTTCCAAGCGCTTCTCCTGCCAAAGGAGAAACCACTGATGTCTCCAAAGAGCAATCACAATAATAATTAAAATGGCGACGACTCAACAGCATTTCAGACACTTCTGTTACTTGGCCCAACAAGGAACTAAAGATAATCAAAGACAATTTTTTTTTTTTTTAAATATCTTTATGGTCCGTGACCATCTGGTCACTAAGAGGGCAATATTCAAAAAGCCCCAAAATGGCTAACTAATCCTGGATGTGCAGTGAGCTAAACGCCTCACCGAATATTGCCGAATAAAGTTAGCTGGATAACCTGAAACCTAACCGACGTCTTGTGAATATCGCCAGTTATGTGGTGTCACAGCCAATTAAGTGGTGACGACCATCTGAAAAAGAACAGATGTTGCACGCAGGGCTCCCTGTCCGATTCAAAGCCCCCCCTCTCTCCCTACCACTCAGTAGAGAAAGAGTCCCCTGCCGGCTGAGCCCCCACCACCGCCTTTCAGTTTTATTTTAAATGCTTCACACTGAGACTTGCACCATTTTATTTCTAATCTCTTCCCTTGTTGCTTTAGCTCCAGACATTCAGATGTGTAAACCGTGGTGCTCTACCAGAAAAATTACTCACTCTGACCAACCTCTTTGCAGCAATCCAATCAAGAACTTAAGTGATCAAACTAATATTTGGTTCAACTTTAGCGGTCGCCTCATTTAATAACACTGAGAGTTTTTTCCCAGTCATCTCCAAATACATCCTAATCAAATGTACCTCTTGAAGATCTCAATAAAGAATTAAAAGGAGCCTCATTCTTGTTTACCCCTTTTGTTCTGGACGAGGAACTGTTAGAAATGTAGGCTAGGCCTGCAATACCGTGAAACTTTACTTGTCAGCTACTCGGGGGATTTTTCCCTATTTTTGTTGCAGTGCAGTTACTGCAGCAACAGTCATCAAGTTGGGACCACGGGTTGTGCTTCCCTGTGGATCCCGGACATGTTTACCCCAAGCCTGGCCAATATATGTCACTGTTGATTGATAGCTGGGGCTCTGCATCCACAGCATTCCCCGTCCCAGGCAGATGAGCAAAAGCTGGGTCTGTCATGGAACCTGATTGCCACTGGTGCATCACCACGGACCATTCAGCGTTCTAATATTTTTTTACATTCCAAGATTAATGGTGGTGAGTGAGAGAAGATGCTGCGTGCGGCCTTACATAGGTGCTTTCTGATTTGGCACTGGCAGAAATCTGTGCACGTTTATTGCAACTGAAAGCGTTGCCCGCCGATGTATTAAGATTGTAAGTGGTTACAGTCTTATACATCCTTTAGTTTCTGTGCTGTAAAAATAAATAGATAAAGTTTGCACTCAGCAGCAGCTCCCTTACAGACCTAGCTAATATTTTGATTTGTTTTGTGTGCGTTTTTCTAAAGGGTGGGGGGGGGGGGGGGAGGGAATTAGGGCTGCGGGTCTTGCCTGCAAGCGAATGCTGCTAATGGAAAAGATAGCAGCTGCCTCATAGGCAAGCCTCCTCCTGAGAGAAGAGCAGGGGAGGAGGGTGGAAGGGAGCGGCTGCAGGCCGTCCGGCAGTGACAGCCTCGTCTCCCTTGGCTCGGTATTCGTTTGTGGCAAGCGCTGTTAGTAATTACGCCTCTTAATTTAGGAGAGCGAGCGGGAGAAAGGAATATAAATTTGTGTATTAACTTCAGAGATTGAAAATGGGGAGAGCGAGCCTTCTCTCCAGGAGATTATTTTTTGGAATGAAACAGTGTGACATTCAGTATAAACTTGAAAAATTGCTCTCTTTAACAACAGAAAAAGAGAAAAAGACTAGCTGGGGTTATATTTGATAGAAGACAGAGTTAAAGTTTTTCTTTAATTTTCAAGCTCATGATTATCAAAGTGTGTTTAGTTCTTAAACTCGTCTTAGTGATAAAACAAGAAGGCTTTATTACAAACCAATTAGCCACTGCTAATTGAGGATAGATCTGACCCAATTAGGTTTTGTATTTTTTAACATCTATAAATACGTTTTTTCGCTGAAGTGTGAAATAGGTAGTTTTAAAATGCAGTTATCGTGTATTCAATTTTCCATTCCCTTGTTCCTTACAATGAGCAATAGAAATGAGAATTAAGTTCCCTAAGAAAAATAAATACCCACTAATCCTTTCACTTTATTGACTTTGTATGGAAGGTCTGTATTTCTGGTAGAAATATTTATTAGAGAGCGGTGGCTAAAGGTGAGTGAAATATAATACAGCTCATGGAATTGCTAGTTCCTTTCTTTCCTTTTGGTTTCTACAACTCACAACCCATTCATGGTCAATTATAGTCCTATTGAAGCATCACCTACTGCTTATCCCTGTTAGCCTGTTAGAGCATGGGATGGATGGAGCAGAAAGGAAATTATTTTGATTTCTATTTTGTTCTGTATTGGGAAACTTCTGTCTTGGGTGAAAGCTGAAAACTGGATCAATTAAGATGCGATCAGATGCTGTAGGTTGAGTGGATTGTGCAGCACACAAGCTAATCCATTTGTTTGTATCAACGAAGCCTAAGGTGGCTGTCAGTGAAATGGTATTTCATAAATATGGCATAAGAAATTGCCATACTGGGTCAGACCAAAGGTCTATCAAGCCCAGCATCCTGTCTCCAATCCAGGCTACAAGTACTTGGCAAGTACCCAAACACTAAGTAGATTCCATGCTGCTGATGTCAGTAATAGCAGTGGCTATTCTTTAAGTCAACTTGATTAATAGCTGTTAATGGACTTCTCCTCCAAGAACTTATCCAAACGTTTTTTATAACCAGCCACACTAACTGCCCTAACCACATCCTCTGGCAACATATTCCAGAGCTTAATTGTGCATTGAGTGAAAAAGAATTTTCTCTGATTAGTTTTAAATGTACTACTTCCTAACTTCATGGAGTGCCCCCTAGTCCTTTTATTATCCAAAAGAGTTAAATAACAGATTCACATTTACCTGTTCTAGACCTCTCATGATCTTAAAGACCTCTGTCATATCCTCCCTCAGTCCGTCTCTTCTCCAAACTGAACAGCCCTTACCACTTTAGCCTTTCCTCATAGGGGAGTTGTTTCATCCCCTTTATCATTTGGTTGCCCTTCTCTGTACCTTCTCCATCGCAACTATCTCTTTTTTGAAATGTGGCAACCAGAATTGTACACAGTACTCAAGGTGTGGTCTTACAATGGAGCGATACAGAGGCATTATGACATTTTCTGTTTTATTCACCATTCCCTTCCTAATAATTTCTAGCTTTGTTTGCTTTTTTGACTGCCGCAGCACACTGAGCCGAAGATTTCAATGTATTATCCACTATGATTCCTAGATCTCTTTCCTGGGTGGTAAATCCTAATATGAAACCTAACATTGTGTAACTACAGCATGTGTTATTTTTCCCTATATGTATCACCTTGCATTTATCCACATTAAATTTCATCTGCCATTTGGATGCCCAATCTTCCAGTCTTGCAAGGTCCTCCTGTAATGTATCACAATCCGCTTGTGATTTAACTACTCTGAACAATTTTATATCATCTGCAAATTTGATCCTCTCATCATATTCCTTTCCAGTTCCTTTATAAATATATTGAAAAGCACCGGTCCAAGTACAGATCCCTGAGGCACTCCACTGTTTACCCTTTTCCACTGACAAAATTGACCATTTAATCCTACTCTCTGTTTCCTGTCTTTTAACCAGTTTGTAATCCATGAAAGGACATCGCCATCTATCCCATGACTTTTTAGTTTTCTTAGAAGCCTCTCATGAGGGCCTTTGTCAAACGCCTTCTGAAAATCCAAATACACCACATCTACCGGTTCACCTTTATCCACATGTTTATTAACCCCTTCAAAAAAATGAAGCAGACTTGTGAGGCAAGTTTTGCCCTGGGTAAATCCATGCTGACTGTGTCCCATTAAACCATGGTGGCACCTAATGGTAAGTTCTAGGACCCATGGTTCCAAAAAGAGTCTTGGTGCATGGTTCCCAGTGAGGCCCCCAGGTAAGGTGAGTTTTGGAGGGGTTGTAAATGTATTTATCTATTCGGTCATTTATCCCATCCTTGAGTTGCTGCTCAGCGTGGGTTAAATGGAAACCAATATTTCAACCACAACGAACAAAGCATGCAATAAAATAGCAGTAATGCAGTGCAAAGCCCTTAAAAAGCATTTACAAGGAGAGGTTTCTTCAAAGCCTCCCCTATCTTGTGTTAAATAAAAAGCCGTTTGTAAAGGTGTAAAGTCTGAGACCAAATGCACAGAAAAATCTAACTTTTTCTACTCCTCTGGGATTGCCTCCAAGCAGTAACCAAACTCATCATCTTGAGGAACCAAAAGTCCAACAAATGAAGGCTTATGCTGCTGGTTCCCAGCCTCAGTTCACCTCTGCCAGTAGATGGAGATGGAGCAAACTTGACATCACAGTACATATATCCCTGCAGTGACATCAGCCTAGACAGCAGCAGGACCTCCTGATAGAGATCCGGATTGCACGGATGATGATGCCAATCCTGACTCTCTTGAGGATGGTGAAATTCATCCCAGATTAGAACCATATAGAACTATGTTATGGTACTTTCATAGAGATGAACTGCCAGCTCTGATTTCCCAGACCTTGAAAATGCTTGGAGTTCCTGGGGCAGATTCAGTGTCTGAGCCAAAGAGAAATCCCATTTTGGTTTACTTACGTAAAGCCTCTTGTTTTTTCCCTTGATGGAGGTCATTCAAGAATTGAGTGGTGCGCCTCTGAGGCTAATTTAAAAGGGGGTCGGGTTTTGGAAGCCCTGTACCCTCTGGATCTAGTGGCAAGAGAGCACTTACATTTTCCGAAGGTAGATGCACTTGTGTGTGCAGTCTCCAAGCGGACCACTATTTCCATGGAAGAAGGAGCGGCCTTGAAGGATGCTCATGATAGAAAGATTGAGACTATCCTTAAGCAAGCATTTGAAGCAGTGGCAATGACCTTGCAGATTGCTTCTTGTTGTTCCTTGGTAGCTCGCTCTTGTTTGCTTCTCTCCCAGGAGGTTGATGACTCTGGGGTAAACTCCAGGGCAGTTATGCAACCAGCTGCTGCCTTCTTAGCAGATGCAGGCTGTGATTTGGTCCACACTTCAGCCAGCGGAGTGGTTTTGATAGTAGCATCCAAGCATCAGTTATTGTTGAGAAATTGTTTGGTCGATGCGACCTCCAAGGCTAACCTCACCAAATTGCCCTTTAATACCTTGCTTTTGTTTGGCAGTGAGTTGGAGAAACTGGCCAGTAAGTGGGGTGAATTTGCGATTCCTTGTTTGCCAGAGGATAAAAAGCAGGCGCAGTACTCCTTTAACATAAGAGGTCATGCTAGAGGATCCAAGCGTTTTTGACCCTGTAGAAGAGTGACCTTTCAGAGGACTCAACCCTTTGGGTAGGTCTCAGTCCTTTCGTCCCCAGCAATCCAGAAGAGGTGCAGAACTTCCCAAGCCTCCCAATGAAGGTTCGCCGACCCACCACCGGGAACAGGAGATGGGGGGATGCTTCTCTCTCTTTTATCAGAGGTGGGTCAAGATCATATCGAATCATTGGGTCCTGGAGGGTAATGCGTGAAGGATATGCGATGGAGTTTTGCAGTATTCCTCAGGACGTGTTCATAGATTCTCCCTGCCTTGCCCCGCAGAAGAAGCAGGCAGTAGAGGGTACATTAGCAAGGCTTCTCAGTCTGAGGGCTGTGGTCCCAGTGCTCACATCTCAAGAAAATATGGAGTGATATTCCATTTATTTAATTGTGCCAAAGAAGGAGGGCTCTTTTCTTCCCATCCTGAATCTCAAAGGCATCAAGAGTCACATCTGCAAGTGAAGCATTTTCGCATGGAAACATTGTGCTCGGTGATAATGGCCATACAGTCGGGGAAATTTCTGACCTCTGGATTTCCAAGGCGTATCTCCACATTCCCATCTGACTAGAAAATCAACACTTCCTGCTTTTCGTCGTTCTGGGATGCCACTTTCGGTTTTGGGTCCTGCCCTTTGGTCTGGCCACCACTCCCAGAAACTTTTTCAAGGTAATGGTAGTAATTGCGGCAGAGTTGAGAGAGGATGGAATCCTAATATGCACCCATATTTGGATGACTGGCTGATTTGCGCTAAGTCGCTGGAAGAGAGCCATCTGGTGACTCGCACAGTGATTTCCCTATTGCGGGAGCTCAGCTGGGTAGTGAACCTGGCCAAGAGCAGTCTTCAGCCTGCTCAGTCATTGGAATACCTTGGGGTTTGGTTCGACACGAAGCTGGGCAAGGTTTTTATGCCGGAAGCTCAAATTCAGAAGTTGCTGGTGCAACTGGGTCTGCGCCCAACCAACCATGTGGTCTTACCTGCAGGTACTTGGCTTATTGGCTGCAACCTGGGAAGTGGTACTGTGGGCAAGGGTACATATGCGTCCTCTGCAGTGCTCCCTGCTGTTTCATTGGAACCCGCAGTCTCAGGACTATTCGATTCGGCTCCACTTGTCGTTGGAGGTCTCCTCCCAACTGCACTGGTGGTTGCAGGTGGATCATCTAAGGAGGGGAGTCTCCCTAGCCCCACTGGACTGGCTAGTGCTGACAACGGATGCAAGTCTCCTTGTATGGAGAGCCTCACTGTCAGGATCCGACAGCACAAGGACACTGGAATTAAGAAGAGTCTCTCTGGAACATCAGTTGGCTGGAAGCCAGGTCGGTCCAGTTGGCATGTTTACAGCTCGAAGACGATAGCTCACTGGATTAAGGAGGTAGCACGGCTGCATATGTGGATGGGGAAGCCATTGCCTAGTCAGGTTAGGGCTCATTCCACTAGGGCTCAAAGTGTTTCATGGGCAGAAATTAGTTTGTTGTGCTGGACGACATTTGCTGAGCTGCGACATGGTCCTCTTTACACACCTTTTCCAAGTATCGTCTAGATGGGAGGATGCAGCCTTTACAAGTGCGGTTTTGACTGGAATGTGGGCAGCTCCCGCCCTACTCAGGAGTAGCTTGGGTACATCCCACTAGTTCTGGATTCATCTGACTGGACGCTAAGAAATGAGAAATTACTACTTACCTGATAATTTCCTTTTCTTTAGGACAGTCAGATGAATCCAGCTTCCTTGTCTGCTGAATGGTTGCATTATGGTCCTCTTGTATGACTGTGTGTTACAGAGATTACTGGTAAATTAATCCAGTCCCTAGACCATTTATACATTCTTGTCTGAGCTCAGTATTGCCTGTTGGCTGAGTATTGAAATGGTTACTTGTTTTTAATCAAGAATTTTGCTAGTCTGTCCACATACCATGATGTCAGTTTGCTCAGTCTCCATCTGCTGGTAGAGGTGTATAACCCACTTGTTCTAGATTCATCTGACTGTCCTAAAGAAAAGGAAATTATTCGGTAAGTAGTTGCAACATTCAGAAACACACCAGTGGTATCGTTCACGGGAATGTACCCACTTTTCAGCAACTCACACTGTATTTCACCTTTTCAAATTAACAAAATAGCTTTGTTTGGGACTTCATTTTCTAGATTGAAATCAGAAAAAAAATAGCATTGTAAGAAACAAGACTACGGAAATGTCAGGCAATAGATAAGGTATGCTTCACTCATATTGTTTTTGTAACCACATTTAATTCACCATTTAATTCAAATTACATGTGAATTAAATTTGTAACCAAATTTAATTCACATGTAAATGCTTCCCTTAGATTTAGCAATCTAAGCCATATGTAGGGACCTTTGTTTTCAGTTTTTATTTTATTTCTCCTTGGAATCTAACAGTGTTCAATGCAACAAGAATGACAATAATTAACCCCCAAAAAATGATGCATCACATTTTCCCACTGATCTCTCCTGTTTTTGTTCTTGTAATAAACAGTTACATTTCCAGTAAAAAATAAAATGAAAACTGAAAATGAAGGTCGCTAGCCATGTGGTTTTCATGTGGTAACACTAACTTTGTTTTCCTGTGATATCTTAAGAGAAGATAACCTCCAGTGTTTCACTGAATGTTAGAAAGTCTCACATCCTCCTTACCTCAACAATCCTTATTTTACTGCTTTAGACACTGACCCTTTCCACACCTCCCAACAGAATGCTCCCCTTGATTTATCTAGCCTTGTCAGTGAGCAGGTGGCAGTCTAACTCAAGGCCAAGAGTGTGTGATGAATGAGATATTCTACAGCCCTTCAGCTTCTGATGCTATCCACATTCTGCCAAAAATGCACAAAATAACAAACTCCACAACGTTCTAGTGGAGATGGGAAGCAAGGAGGTGGATAATGAATCTGCTTTCATGACAGAGGCAGACCGGAATTGAGTTCTGCCCTGGACCCTCGATTCACGGTCTTACAATTATCTGTATAGGATGCTTCCTCGTTCCTCCCAGTCGGCTGTGATGGGCTGAACTGCAGATAAGCAGCATAATCAGAAAATTGAGAAAAACATTTCTTGGTGTGATAATCTTATCAGCTTGTTAATAAATGGCAACATTTTAGAGCACACAGTGGTGGAGTGCACCGTTGCTTTTCCTTGGTCTGGGAAGAAATTCAATTTAGGATGGATATATGAGAAATTCTAGCACTGCCCCCCCCCCTCCCTCCACTTCCTTAAACTCATGAGGAATGAATGTGAAGTTTGACTCTTTGCTATCCCAATTGCTCAATAATTGCATGTAACATTAGAACTGATAGTTTTCTGTTCCATCTGTTACTTATTAATGTTGACCATACATTTCATTGCAGTTTCCATCTGTTAGACCTCCATAAGCGGAGGAGGTGCTATCAGCTTTACTCCCTCTTGAGTTTATAGATTGAGTAAAGGGTAATGCTTCCATTGAGAGAGAAGGAGTATCAAGCCTCCATGAGCTCATCATGTGTTGGATAAAAGTACTGAGGAAACAGAAAGGATGTTACATGCTTGCTTCTTGTCTTTTTGACTAGGGTTAGGGTTATATTGAAGTAAGGACTAAGCTATAAGCTGAGGACTGTCCTAAGCCTTTGGGCTAAGTTTGAGAGTCTGTATAATATTTGGTAGGGGTGTAAAGCCCTGCCATCCAACCCTATTGAGAATACAACTACATTATGACCATTGCCAAAGCAGGAAGATTACATTTCTGTTAAGAAATCAAAACTAGAAGGACATTACCATCTTCCTCAGTTTATGGAAACTTGGCTAGAATTACCGTCCCCCCTTTTTCTTCTTTTACTGCCCATCGTCTGTGTTAAATGGTGTGAAGGAAGTTTGTTCTCACTTTTTCCCTTATGATTGTGGTCATAGTGTTTTTAAGTTTGAATCAAGGAGTGTTTCTGTGTTCTCATAATGGTTGACTGGTGAACCTCAAAAATCAATGCTCAAAGGCATGACGTATAATTATTACTTTTTAACCTTTTCTTGAACTCCTTTGGATTTGTTAGAAGCCTGAGTGAGTCTGGGATTGAGTTCCAGAGGGTAGGGCCTGCTATTGAAAAAGTGCATTTTCAGGCCTCACAGTTTTTATTGTCGGAACTTGTAGAAGGTTTTTATCTATGAAGTGGAGATGGCGCAGTGGTTGATATAGCTGCATTGAAGAACACAGCCATACAGCAGAATGTTTGTGAATTAGATTTGTGAATTAGTAATAGAGTTTTATATTGAATACGTTGTCATATAGGGAGCCAATGCAATGAGTAAAGGACTGGGATGATATGATCTCTGGTTTTTAGGTTGGTAAGAAGACTGGCAGAGGCATTTTGAACTAAGTGAAGTGGGCAAAGAGAAATGTCGGAGTGCTCTAGGTATAAAGAATTGCAGAGTCCAGTCCTGTTAAAAATCAAAGCTTGTATTACTGTGAGGAAATCAGCAGGATATAGTAGCGGTTTTAATCTTTTTAACAGATGAATTTTGTAAAATGAGGTTTTAACAACTGAGGAGATATTAGTAGACATTGATAGATTTGAATCCAGAGTGACTCCTAGATTGTGTGCCAAGGTTGTAAAAGGAATGATACAATTTTCAAAAGTAAAGTAGGAGGGGGGTGACAGGAAAAATGAGGTATAGTAGATACATGTACCATTTCAGTTTTTGAAGCATTCCATTTTAGATGATTGTGAGATAGCCAGGTATTTGTTTTAAGGTACAGATTGATTAAAGACAATGTGTTGGACCAAGATGAGTATATGGTACAATAAACTGTAGGTCGTCTGCATAGATTCTGAAATCTATGCCTAGACTAGACAGTAAATGGCAAAGGGGAAGCAAGTAGATATTAAATAGAATAGCAGAAAGAGAAGACCCTTGTGGAATGCCAGTAGTAGTGAAATACCAGTCAGAGTAGTGCAAACCAAGGTTAACTTGCTGAGGGCGGTTGGATAGAAAGGACCTAAACCATTGAAGAACAGTATCCTTGATACCTATGGATTGTAGATTTGCAAAGAGGATATCATGATTTAAGGTATCAAAGGCAGCAGAAATAACGAGGAGAACTAGAATGTATCCAAGTTAGAAGCAAATCCATGAATAATGGTATCAAAGGAAGAAAAAGTGATTCAGTGCTGTGACCTTTGCGAAAGCCATGTTGGTTTCGGTGAAGTATATTGTTATTGATATATATTGTTAGATGAAGAACTACAGATTTAAAGAAAAAACTCTGATCTTGATTGGGGGCAAAGATGTTTAATAGCATTTTTTAATCACTTTACAGATAAAACTATCACCCAAAGCGATGTACAAAGATAATTTAAACAAGACACAAAATTTGCATATCTAAAACAAAATCATTAAAAATATAACAAAACATAGATAATTCCAGCTCCTGTACAAATTTCTCATCCTCCCAGTATAAACTGTGCAAATTATCAATACATAGGGTACTCTGCAATTTGCATGAAATTTCAAAAACTGCAAAACAAAAAAGTCTAGTTGTCAACAGACATAAACCATGACTTTAGCTTTTTCTGAAATTTACCTCTTCTCTCAATTCCAAAGGAAGGCTATTCCATAAACCTGGAATAACTGTTGAGAAAGATGTATTACCCAAAAAGAGAGGCCACATTTTTACACAGCAGAAAGCCATAAATACTGCTTCCCCACAGATCGTAAATTTCTTTTTGCTTTATGCCATTCCAGAGAACCCTTCAATGAAGGGGAGACAAAACCATTCAAAACTTTGAAAGCTAAAACCAGCTTCTTAAATTTACATCTATCTACTATAGGTAGCCAATGAAGTTGTAACAACAAAGGTTTAGCAGATGTTCTCCTAGATTACCCCATACGACCAATCTCCTAGATTACTCCAAGACCATACGAGCAGCTGTATTTTCAACCTGTTGTAGTTTATGAATCAATTTATTTTATTTATTTAAAAACTTTTCTGTACCGTCGTTAAGTTAAAACACCATCACAACGGTTTACAAAAAAGCATAAAAGGAAATTTAAAGGTTAATTGGCATAGATTACAAGTTATATATGTGCCATCATGGTACGGTAACATATTTTAATAATAGAGGTATGTGATAATGAAGTCTAAAATGTTGGTTGAAAAACTGCTAAATGGTTCAAGTCTAATGTATTTGGAGATGTTTAAGGAAAAACTGATTACGTGGTGCTTAACTTAGTTTTCACTTGTTTTCCTCCTCTCTGTCATTATGGAAAGCTTGTTTGAAAAGCAGTAAACTCAAATAAATTGTATTACAATAATCCAGTTATGAAAGAATCGATGCATAAGTCACAGCTTTTAATGCTGACATCCAAATATGGTCTCAACTGCTATATCATTTTCAATTTGAAATAAGTATTACATGCTATCTGTGCAATTTGTTTTTACAAAGTCAACTGAGTATCGGGCACCATCCCAAGGGGTTTCACCTGATCTTTAGGAGTCAACTCTATTTGCATCAAACTAGGTAAGATAGGAATATCACCCATCCTTTCTTTAATTAATAACCAATTTGTTATTATGAAAGCAACAAATTACTGCTTATAAACAAAGATTCAATCTAGAAACCACATCCATAGGTTTTTTTTCCTAGATGTGTCATGATCCGCACATCATCCGCATAAATGAAAGGAATGAAATCAAAAGATCAAATCAACAGACCTAAGAGAATTAAAAATAAATTGAAAAAAAGCTGTGACAGAGCATAGCCCCTGATTTCACCTCACACGGAAGGGACCGTGAATCTCGGAAAATCACAGATTGCTCCTGTAAAAATACTAGACAACCATTTTAATACTTGGCCACCAATTCCAAGAAGCTCACTTCAATGTAATAGAATAGAATGATCCACTAGATCAAAAGCACTATTTATTTATTTATTTGTGAAGTTTTATATACCGTCATTCGGTTTAGCCATCATAACGGTTTACAAGATAAATCAATCAGGACTAATAAATTCGATTCTTCTCGATCCATATGTGGTAGCAGCCTCTCAGTTAAAGAAATCATCAAGGTCTCTGTACCAAAGTAATATCCAGGCCTTCAATATTAGCTCTAAGAAATAGAGCAGTCAAGGATTTATGTAAAAGGATTCCCACTCCTTTTGCTCCTTTTATTGTCACATGCAGAAACCAAAAAGATCTGCAAATAATTCTTATGTTTCAGTAACGCCTCATCTTTTTTCCTAAGATGTGTATCCTGAATAAAGGCGATATCCACCCTTGGTCTGATCAATTCCTTAAATAACATTTGTCTCTTAAGAGGTGTATTCAATCCCTGGACATTTTATAGATACAATTTTCTTGTTAGAAATCATTGAACAGCAATATGACCCCCCCTCTCTCTTACACATGGGAAAGATTACCACTGCCTTGTGCTTCTGATTATAATACAGCCTTACTGCTCTTCTAAATCTATCCTCCCTGAACACCCCCCTCCCTATCCAGTCCCATCCATCCTCATCCCCCCTCCCTCTAACTTACCATAAACCCCCAGTCCATGTCTGTCCAATGACAGCTCCCTACGGAGGAATGGCCCCATCTCCCAGATGCAGAGCAATATTTCACAGATGTAAAAACACACAGATAAAGAAAACATGTTAAAACCCAGCAATAAGACAAAACTTAAACAAGTCAGCCTCCAGAAAACCAAGGCAACAGGATAATCATCTAATTATATTCTTATACTGTTCACTGCATAGAAGGTATGGCAGAATTAAGTATCATTGACATACAAATTTAAGCTAAGAAGCTAGACTGAATTGTATCACTCAAGTCTTAGATGACTGCTTTTCTGGAAAAATTCTTTTCCATTTCGAAAAAGCTTGCCTGGCTACCATGGAAACTCCAATCTTCTTCTTTGGTTCCCCTGGTGGGATGTCAGTAATATCCAACTCCGCCTTTTGCAGTGCTTGTCTCGACTCCTCTCTCGACCTGATCTTGTAAGTAACTCCATTAACTGTAAAACTTAAACCAAAGGGAAAAGTCCAGCAATATCATACATTTTCCTTCTCAATCTCCTGGTGACATCTCTCAGTTCTCCTTGACAGCATAAGGTAGACAAAGCCAAATCATTATATAAGGACAATTTATGGCCCTCCCAGATCACAGGTCCTTGGGCCCTGTCCAAACACATAATGAGTTTCTTCACCAGGAAGTCTTTCAGATAGGCCATGATATTCCAGGGGAGGCTTCCCAGTCATGGGCCCAACGCTTGATGCACCCACTCCACATGGATCACTGGAGGCTCCTCCATCTCTGCACTGTTGCCATGTATAAGAGTGGAGCAAATACGCTGTCACAACAATTGTATTCTCAAATTGTACTCCCTCAGACAGGTCTCTGATCCAAATATTATTCCACCGAGATCTATTCTTCAATCTTGTCCAGGATCTTGGCTTGATGATCAAATAGGGAGGATGTACAAGTTGTATATCTCATAACCTCCGTTATTTGTAATTCCTGCTTCTTATGCTTTTGTTTCAAGTCTTCCATACAATTTCCCAGTTCAGAAACTCCCCCTTGAGCTCTGACATTAAATCCAAAATTTATTTTTTTAATATCTGTTACATCTTTGCGGCGATAACAGAACCGGCCTTTCAGCTCACCCTTGGGTGATTATCTGGTCTGTCATTCTGTTTTTTTCCCCCTACTGTGCTGTCGGGTTTGGAATCTGAGGAGGCCTGCTTTTCCAATGCGCCACTCACATCAAAAACGTTTTTGGGTCAGCTGCCTTTCGACGAGTCGCCATCGCCCCCAAGCAGACACCGTTCGCCAAAGAAGTGGTAAGCACCATATAAAACTGACTGGATTTGCTTTAATTTAGCAAAATATATAGCATCTGGGCAGAGAACTTTTCAACCTCCCAACCTGGAAGATGAAATCATTTCCTCCTGAGAGAGAGGACTTTTGTAAGATTTGGGAGTCTTTTCTCTTTTCTTTTCAGTGGAAGAATGGCTTAGTGGTTAGAATAGCAGCCTGCAAACCAGGGTTCAAATCCTGCTTCTCCCATTGATTCTCTTTCTGTCCTTGGGCAAGTCACTTTCTTCTGCATTGCCTCAGATACCTACCTAATGTACCTGATTAGTAACTACCGTGAGCACTGGTTTGGAAACGCAATTAATTAAATCTCAATTCCAAATCCAGTGGTTACTATATGTGAACAAGGAAAATAGTGCTAAATCTAGTTATTTGAATAGTTGGATGTACCCAAAATATTCCGTGCTCCTGGAGAGTTCATTGCTACACATAGAACATGTGTTGAATCTATCCAAGCCTATGTGATCCAGTTTAGCTAGGTGGTGCCTCCTACATTGCTACTTCACTTTACCCTCAGTCCTTGTTATACTGACAGTGCCTATTATAAAAAAGGAATTACTGTACATAGTGTAAAAATGGACTTCAATGGGTTGGGAAGCTAAAGGTAAATCCAAGTTCACTTAGTCACAAAGCTGATTACGGGTATTTAAGCAAACATAGTTAGAGCTGAAGATTTGATTTATATGGTAAGAGCTCTTGTGATGACAGGAGGTTAATGACCATGAGTATGCCAAGATAGGGATCATCAACTGTGGCATGTAAACGTGATTCGTACTAGATGTACAAGGCAACCCTTCGCTCTGTGCTTGGCTTATCACTAGCAGGACTAGATGAGAGATCACACAGCAGGCAGCTGATGGTCCATCATTCTAGGCTTGTGCTGTATTCAAGAACTGCCAATGTGATAGCATCCCAGAATTTGAAAACAAAAAGCTATTGTTTTATGCCAGTGTTCCTAAAGCTGGTCTGGAGTACCCCCTAGCCAATCTGGTTTTCATGATATCCACAATGAACATGTATGAGATAGATCTGCATGCAGTGGAGACAGCACATAAAAATCTTTTTCATGCATATTCATTGTAGATATCCTGAAAACCAAACTGGTAAGGGGGGGGGGGGGGTACTCCAGGACCAGCTTCAGAAACATTGCTTTACACCATTCACACTGATTTGGAAAGAAGAAAGTATTTACTCATTGGAGAAAATCAGGTTGGAGTCAGTTTGGAAAAAGATTTTCTGGTTACAATTTAAAAGTTATCACAATTTATAATCTCATTCAGTTCATGAAAATATTTGTGCATTTTGTGGTAATTTTATTCTTATACCTTTGCTATTGTTTGTATATTTTAATTGTATTGTTCTGATAAGTGTGTTAGATGCTTTTAATGTTATGATTTTTAGATTTTCTCTTTTGGGATTAGTAGCGCACTTAGTTTAGCAATATAAGCTGTGATAAATAGCTGATCTTTGATCCCAGTTTACCAACATAGCGCCATTTGGTCCAGCCCCCTATTTCAAAATGACTCCCTTTCTGTTTTATCACAGTGGAAAAATGGTAGCAAACTTGCTTCATTTTATTTAAGAATCAGCACTGCTCAGTGGAGAACGTACCGTTCTCCCATGCATCCGTTTTATCAGTGCAGGAGCACATTGCTTTCCCAGTTTCCTATTTGCCCAAACAAGAGCTAAGGAACAGTCTGTTGTGTTATCGTATTGTTATTGTCGGGCTTTCCATGTGTAATCTACAGGATTTGCTAATGCATCAGCTCTTTTTAGCATTGTTTTTTGCAGATGTTGGAGCTAGGATATGTCATCTGCAGATGGATTTTAGAGAGATTGTGCTGTCTGGACTTGAAGGCGATTTATTCAGTGCTATTGGTATTGTTACATTTCTCATATTCAAGTTGGAAGTGTTTCTAAACTTAGCAAAGGGCCCTAGGTAATGACTATGAATGAGGTACCCTTGTGAGGCATGAATTGACAGGCTGACTTTTCTCTGCCTCATTTGGTAAAAGGAGATGAAAGCTGAGGTTTTGACTGATCCAGTACGTGAAAAGTAGAACAGTCTAATTTCCGTACCATCCAAGGAGTCTATAGCGAAGGACTGAGCATTAATGGGAAGCGAAGGTAACCTGGAGAAGCAAGCCCCCACTAGAGATTTCTCTGACTTAAGGTGAATCAATCCTGAGGAGTCACTCTTCTATTTCATGTATATTGTGATAAACAAGTTTCCTCCTTGCCTAGTAATTGTCACTTGAAAATTGGATTTGCTTTCCTCCTGCGTTTGAAAAGAAAGTGGCAGGTAGAATGAAGGATGAGAGGTCAGAATTCAAGTACGGAGTATTAAGCTTCCCTTTTGTGTATAGCAGTATGCGTGCATCTGTCTATGCACAAGATAACTTATTCTGAGAATTCGGGTGCAGCATGACTCCTGAAGCTTGCCTTTGGTCTTAAAAAGATGTACATGAATCTGTGTGTATACATATGTGTGTGCAAGTGTACATCTATGCATTGTTAGCTAAACACATTCTCTCTTCTCTCACAGCTGGAAGCCGAAATGAACATCTTAAAGTCTCAGTTGGGTGTAATGGATCAGAGCATGTTTGTTACCAGTGAAGAGGTGAACTCTCTCAGGTGAGGTGGGAGTTTTAGGAATGCAAAGTTTGATTTTATAATCACTGGGGACATGAGTAAAAGTTCAAAGTTCTTTGAAGATACCATGAAGTGTAGATAGAATCTTCAGAGTATGTCTCCTAGATTAATTTGGGCTTCTAATGTTAAAAGTATTATTTTCAGAGACTTAATTTGGCCAGGTTCTCCTTGATTACTGTGCCATACAAAATTAAATGGCCACAGGCAAAAGTGGTAGCACACATAAATAATTGTAAAAGGGTATGTTAAAGCGATCTTTTGGATAATAAAATAGTCTTTGTGATTAGAAACAGGAAGCCAATGGAGAGCCTGCTCTTTGCCTCTCTTGAGTATTGCCAGCAGCCCATGCCACCTGTTGGCCTGAAGAAACTGAGCCCCATGCCACTCCATCACCCTCTCCTGACTCTGCTCCCCCTGCCTAGCCCTGCCATCTATGGGCAGCATCATCAGTGGGAGGCCTATGGCAAAATTAAATGCCGTGCCAGCTACGGCCTAATATCAAATCCTTCTACATTGTGAAACTTAAAGAAACTGTGGCAGCAGACAATTGAAAGACTTCCTCGAAGAGACTAACAGTTTAGATCCAACCCAGCTGAGATTCCATACTGGATATAGTAAGGAAACTATTCAACTCATTTATTGATAACATGCAGTTACTAATGTATGTGGGTAGATCAGGACTATTGATCTTCTTTGATCCCTCATCTGCATTTGACATGGTCACCAAATTATGCTGACCAGACTAGCAATCTTATGAGTCTGGGGGAGCATGATAAACTAATTCCAATCCTTTCTGACTGGCAGATCTAAAAAAAAAAAAAAAAAAACCAAACAAACCTGAGAAGGGAGACATCCTTTGGTTAAATCTAAAGCGGAAGAACTAGCACTATTTTTCAATAACAAAATAAGCAAACTACTAACTCAGCTGCCCCCTAACATCACATCTACTTCAACACCACCTCAGACCGCCTTCAAAAATACCCGCTTAGAAGAACTGGAACTCACCTCTTCCATTGAGATCCAAGGTATTCTATGGAAAATGAAACCATCTTCTCACCCTTCGGATCACATCCCCTCGAAACTGCTTCTATCAATTCCTGACTCCATCTCCAAAGCCCTGTCAAACATCATAAATTGCTCAATAGCACAAGGATCTTACCCAGATGACCTAAAACTGGCCTCTCTCAAACCACTACTCAAGAAACCTAATCTAGATCCTAATGACCCAAACAACTACCGACCGATCGCCAACCTCCCCTTCATAGCCAAGATTATGGAGAAATTGGTGAACACCCGACTCTCAAACTACATTGAAGAAAATAACCTCCTATCCACATCACAATACGGATTCCGCAAAACACTAAGCACGGAGTCCCTCCTCATTTCCTTAACTGATCACCTCATCCTGGGCCTCGACAAAGGTCAAGCCTTCTTACTGATCCTACTGGACCTTTCTTCAGCCTTTGACACTGTCAATCATTCCCTTCTCATTAACCAGTTAGCCTCCATAGGTATCTCAGGCACAGCACTATCTTGGTTCACATCCTTTCTCAGCAACAGAGGATACAAGGTCAAGATACAGAACAAAGAATCCTCTCTACACCCGTCGTCAGTAGGAGTTCCTCAAGGGTTCTCCCTGTCTCCTACTTTATTTAACATTTACCTTATACCGCTATGCCACCTTCTCACCAACCTCAACCTCAAACATTTCCTTTATGCGGACGATATCCAGGTCCTGATACCCATTAAGGATTCCTTTGCAAAAACTCTGGCTTACTGGGATACATGCCTTCAAAAAATTAAACTCCTCCTCACCAGCCTAAACCTGGTATTAAATTCCAGCAAAACTGAAATACTGCTCATCGCCTCAGAGAACAACACCATCACCTCTGCACAGCAAGCCACGCCAACAACCACAAAAGTGAGAGACCTAGGAGTCCTAATTGATAATTGCCTGAATTTCAAAGCCACTATTAATAAAACCACCAAAGACTGTTTCTACCAACTACAAGTGCTGAAAAGAATTAGACCTCTTTTCCATGCCCAAGATTTCAGAACCATTCTGCAAGCAATCATTTTTTCAAAATTAGACTATTGTAACGCCATCCTACTTGGCCTTCCCGCTTCATACACCAAACCGCTTCAGATGGTGCAAAATGCAGCTGCACGAATTCTGACAAATACCAGGAGAAGGGACCACATAACCCCCATTTTAAAGAGCCTCCATTGGTTACCTATACACTTTAGAATTATATACAAGGCCATTCTTACCACATACAAAAACATCCACCAACTGGCTCCTATTGACCTACAGATCCCCCTCTGACTACACAACTCGTCAAGACCAACAAGAGATGCATACAAGGGTTCGCTACAGGTACCACCGCCCAAATCCACCAGACACAGCACACTAAGAGACCGAGCTTTCTCTACAGCCATCCCACCGTTATGGAACTCCATCCCCTCAAATCTCAGAATAGAACCATGCATCTCAACCTTCAAAAAAAGACTAAAGACCTGGATATTCATACAAGCCTTCCCGGACGCTAATTGATCTAACTCTTCCAAGCCACCCCCATTCTCCACCTACACCATGGTTAACCTTATCTTCTATCGTTACTTGTGTGAATAATAACCTGTCCTTTCTCTTCTAAGCCAAGTTCTTAACACCCTGTTATATGTAACTGCCTTTTCAGCACCATTGTTATAGTTATGTTTACTATGCACCCCTGTTCTATGTGAACCAGCATGATGTGACTGCTGTCTCGAATGCCGGTATATAAAAATTTGAAATAAATAAATAAATAAATAAAAATGGTAACTGATTAAAAGACAGTTATCACAGAATAGGACAAAATGATTAGTTTTCCCAATGGACAAAGGTATATAGTGGCATGTCCCAGGGATTTGTACTGCAACCTGTTTAAAGTATTCATAAGTGATCTGAAAAGGGAGTAGCAAGTGAGGTGATCAAATTAGCAGATAATACAAAATTGTTCAAAGTTATTAAAATATGGAAAGGAGGCTCTGGAATGAGAGTGAAGGGGTAGCATCAGGACTAATCTTAAAATATTTTTTTACAGAAAAGATGGTGGATGCATGGAACCTCCCAATGGAGGTAATGGAGATAAGAACAGTATCTGAATTCAAGAAAGCATGGGTCAAACACGGGGAATCTCTGAAGGAGCAGTAGGGATTGTGTAGAGCTCAACAGTTAGTGGTTATGGACAGATAGACCTCATGTTTCTATAAAATCATAAGTGGAATGGAATAGTAAGAATAGGATTCACTCCATGAACAGGTAGCAGATTTAAAACTAGAGAAAGTATTTTTTCACTCAACATACAATCAAGCTGTGAAACTTATTGCCAGATGTAGTTAAGGCATCTAGCATAATTGGATTTAAAAGGGGTTTGGACAAGTTCCTAGAAGAAAATTATATAAACCATTAGTAGCCAGGTAGATTTGGGAAAACCACAGTTTTATCCCTAGGAGTGAGCAACAAAAAATGAATCTACTCTTTAGGTTCTTCCAGGTATTTGTGACCCAGATTGGTTACTGTTGAAGATAGGATTCTGGGCTTAATGGATCTTTAATCTGACTCAGTATGGCATCTCTTATGGCTTAAGTAATATCCTCTGAATTCCTGGGGTACATCATCTCCAGTACCGGACTCAGCAGGGATGCTGCAAAACAGAAAGCCATCTTGGACTGGCCCCAGCTGGTGGGCTTGTGGACACTAAAAGATTTCTTGGATTTGTCCATTACTTTCGGCAATTTATCCATGGATATTCCATGCTGGCTGCTCCACTCACAGTCTTAACTCGAAAGGATGCAAATACCAGAAATTGGCCACTGGAAGTGGTCGAAGCCTTTCAGAAGTTCAAAGAAACCTTCACCCAAGGACCCTGATCCGTCACCCGGGATCCTATCTTCCCATCCTTTTGTGCTCGAAGTAGATGCCTCTTCCCTTGGGGTTGGGGCTGTCCTCAAGGAAGGAAAATTTCTCCCTTGTTCATTCTTCTCTCAAAATTGTTTTCCAGTGGAGAAAAACTATACATTGGAGACAGAGAACTTCTAGCTGTCAAACTTACCTTGAAAGAGTGGCAGCATCTCATGGAGGGGCTCTCTTTACACCATCTACACACAGCTCATAAAGCTTAGAAAACTTTCTGAAGGCTCAACACCTCAATCCTCTTCTTTTTCAGTTTGACTTCGAGCTTTGCTACTGACTGTCCGAGAAAAGCCACCATGCAGATGCTTTATCCCTTTCCTTTCTAACTGAAGATACCACAGAAGCATTGCGACATTTCATTGACCCGGCAAGGATTCTCCTGGCCTCCATCACCTCCATTCCAGCAGGGAACTATGTAAGGTCCTGCTCAACCTGCGCACAGCACAAGACCGACCCTGGGGATTGTTAAAGCCATTGCCAGCCCCCAGCGAACCCTGGACCTACATATCCACCGACTTGGTGGATCTCCCTCTCTCAACACAGCTTCATGTTGATATGGGTCATTGTGGATAGGTTCTCCAAGATGACTCCCTTTGTGTCTCTTGCTGGACTTCCCTCAGCCCCTGAACTAGTCTGCCTCTTTGTACAACATGTTTTTCTTCTACACAGATTGCCATTCCATATTCCCTCTGACAGAGGCATTCAGTTTACTACCCATTATCAGAAGGCCCTCTATCGCAAGTTCAGTATCTCTCTGGATTTCACTATAGCCTATCACCTCCAAGGCAATGGGCAGACCGAAAGGATCAATCAGATCCTCAAGACCTTCCTTGCTCAGATTGTATTCAACTGAAGGCAAGACAGTTGGGCACGTCTACTGCCATGGGTGGAATTCTCCCATAACAATCATGTAAACAGTGCCACTTCTCCTCACCGTTCCAAATTGTGTTGGGAAACATCCACGTGTATTATTCCCATTCCTCCTCGCGGTGGATTGCCCAGCAGCCCGTCTCGCTGCTCAGGACCGCCACAGTTTCTGGACTCGAACCTCTCAATCTCAGGGGCTGCCACATGAGCTAAGAAATACACACACCAAACACCAACCAGCACCCCAGCTCAAGAAGGGCGATTTAGTATGGCTGAGCACACAAACACCTACATCTGAGTTCCTTCTTTCCACCTGGCACCATGTTTCATTGGACCATACCCCATTCAACAATAGATGGGTCCTGTCACTTTCCAGCTAAAACTTCCCAAGACACCAAGGATCCATAACGTATTTCACATTTCCGTGCTCAAACCATTAATTCTTTCCTGGCCCTCCAGGAAGCCTCCCATAGCCACGGACGTGATTGAAGAAGAAGACACACAGTTCAAGGTGGAAGAAATTTTGGATTCCCCTAGGCGATGAGGCAAACTTGAGTATCTCATCACCTGGAAGCACTTTGGGCCAGAGGAGAATTCTTGGGAGCCTACCATCAAACTCTCAGCACCTCTCCTGGTAAAGGAATTCCATACACTATTTCCCTCCAAATCCAAGTCTCAGGTCCAGGAGGTACTGTTATGTTTTCCAACTCACGGGCTGTCCCTGCCGAACCAGCTCACTGCCACTGTCCCATGTGGCCAGGAACGCCATTGCTCCACATGATGAGGGACACCGCCGATGCATGCTGGACCCAGCTCCCTCGGCGCACATGCATGCCCAAGGCTTCATTTTAAAGCGCCTGTGGTGGGAACTTAGCTGCAGCACCCCTGGATGACATCAGCTGCTTCAGCCTGTACAAGAAACCTACCTGACAGACGCTGCTGCTTCCATGTCGTCTGCTTTGCCTTGCCCTCATCTTCAGCCTTGTCTAGCCTTGTCTGTGTTTTCAGCTTTGCCTTCATCTTCAGCCTTGTCCAGCCTTCTGTGCCTTCAGCCTTGCCTAGCCCCCTTGGACTGACCTCTGATACTGACCTTAGCATGTGTCCAGGCCTTTATTTATTTATTTTAAATTTCTTCTAGCCTGCAACTTCCTAACATAGGTTCAGTGTCTGCCACCTGCCTCAATCACTGCCTGACTACGGAACCTCTCTTAACCTTTTCCAGAGACATTCACCTAAGACCTGCCAACCCCCGGAACCCAAAGGTTCAACCTGCAGGGAAAGGGGATGGTATAGGCGAAGCTCCAGTTCGTTTCTGCATCATCTTCCTCTAGTTGGCAGTGAGGAACTACTGGGCCTTCTCAGTAGGTGGCATCAATCTCACTTCAATACAAGGGTCCACAACTCTCAGAAGGATTAAGTATGCTGTAATTTGACAACTTAAGCAATTTGGTTGGAACTTTTAAGAATCTCTGACCTGTTACCACTCCTGAGATAAACTGACTGTTATATAACTTTCTGCTACTTTCGTTTGAGAAAATATTTGTAATGTTTTAACCCCTTAATCTTCCTTGTGATTCTCTTTGGAGCAGCTGTTCAGCTAAGGAATGTGGAATAGAAATCTCTAATTAAATTAAAATGAAATTATTATTGATGATTTGTAGTTTTGCATGAAGCAGTCCATTATCTGAAAATATGTACATTGATTTTGCCAGTATGTGCATGCAGCAGCCCAAGAATTCTCACTTAGTGAGGGAAGAGGAACTCTGCAGAGTATGGAGCAATGAAGATCTAGCGGCAACATTAAAACTATTGATACGAAGGCATACTGTACATATTAATGTCTGAAAAATCAGTAGCAATGATTAACTTATTATACCAGGAACTGAACAAGTTATTTTATTACCTTATGTGGCAGTTGAATTTAGTATTGTGCAGTGGTGCTCGATTTTTGCCTTTTTAACATATTGAGTCGTCCTGTCACCCACTAACACACGCAATACAATTTGCAAAATAGAATTATTTTCAATCACCTAAAAGGAATGCAGTATATGTAAATACAGAAACGTTCTCTGCCACCTCTCACTCCTCTTTCCTTTTGGAGGAAAGAAAGGACACTTTTCTCTCTGGCTTCTTTTTTTTGACTGCAGTGGGGCAGGGGGGGCTTCTTTACCTCTCTGTATTTTGGTGCCAGTGGGGCATTTGGGTCCTTTCAGCTTCTTTCTCCTTCATGGTTATGAGGGTGACAGAGGCAGGTGGCCCCATTCAGCTCTGGTTCCTCTCTCCTTTGTTGGGTGGGCAGAGGTAAAAGACTCTGAGCTGCTGCAGTCTAACATGGCAGAGGGCACAGCAATGCTCACTGCCGTGTGGCGTGGCATCCAACCCACCGCTTGTAATGGCTGTCAGACTTCTGGCCCTGGACCGACGACCTCAGCACAGGGTCAGATAGGGTCAAGCTGGCAGTGTGGCCAATAGCCACATTGGATTTGGGGGGGGACGGGGACATCCTGGGGGGGTTTAAACTGCCAAGCACAAACCAGTTCAAACTATTTTGCTGGCCTACCCACTTGGTCCACCTTTTATATAGGATGTCTGCCCTTTAGTGGATTTTGTTAGATTAGAGTGGGAGGGGGAAGGGTGCAGCTTATGTTAAGCTTTGTTAATAGTGCATGGCACATTCAAGGGATCCATCTGGGCATTTCATACAGTTAACGTATAGCTCAGCTGCCCTGATGTTTATAGTATTTCAGTGACGATGTTTAAGTTCAATCATAATGGTGGTAAGGCAGGGGCTTTTGTGCTTCTAAAGCTGGGGTGAGCCCTTTGAGCATCACGAGAATAAATAAAGGAAGTTGGGAGGGGAGGGAGGTCTGGCCCATCACTAGCTTGTTAAGGTAGGATGTGGCCACCTTAGTATTTTTATGGGCAAAACATGGAAATAGGTGGGAGGTGGTCTGATTATTGCTTGCTTTTACAGTTTGGATGGGGCTTCCGTATTTATTTTTGTTTATGAAAATTATTTGTATGCTGCATTATCCATTGTTCAAAGTGATTCGCGGGAAACATCCATATATCTTAAAATAATAAAGATCAGTAAAAAGAAAGCTTATGTAAACAAAATGAACCTCCTGGATAAAAAACAAACTTACATAAAGAAAATGTATATCATGGACATAAAAACACAAATAGAAAAATAAGAAATTAAGCTCATCCAATCATATGAGAGCAAAAGCAATGAAACAGAACATACAGAAGAGATGAAAGGACCCACCTACCAGCTAAAACCAAATTTAGCCCATTTCAGAAGCCTAGCTAAAAGCCTGATTTCAAAAATGAGTTTTCAGCTTCTTTTTAAATGATTTAAAGCAAGTCTCCTTTCTTAGCCCTTCAAGTAAGTTATAGCATAGCAAATAGCCTCTCCCTTGTCTTGGTCAGACACTTGACATGTGTTGATGGGGCATCTAAAAAGTACTTTCCAACAGAAATCAAATTTCTTTCCGGCCTATAGGTTTTCAGTAAGTCACTGATACATGAGGATGCTTCATTATTCAGAGCCATATGGATCAATGTCAGATCCTTAAATATAATCTTCCACTTTACGGGTAACCAGTGCAAATTATATAAACCCGGAGTTTGTAGTCTTAGCAAGAAGAGCCCGGGCTGTTGAATTCTGAATTACTTGCAGCACCCTTAGGGTAGTAACCAGTAAACCTAAATAAATGGAATTGCAGTAATCAAGCCCTGTTAAAATTAGGGATTAGAATACAGTCCTAAAATCATTAAGTGACAAGGCTTCAAATTGTGCAACATCTGAAATTTGAAAATTGAAGATCAGACTAGGTTTTTAATCAGGGCTTTAAAATTTAAGTTCTGGTCAGAAATAATCCCAGAGTTCCAGACTTTATTTAAAATTGGAATGTCACAATTCTCAAAATATACCCTTAGCAATCAGGCAAAAGTTTGTATCTGGGAAGAGAGGTCTGGCTATTCCTTGCTTCAGTGACTTGGATAGGGCCTATTTACCCAACAATAAGAAAATGCTGCCTTCGCAAAATAGGGATAAAGGGAGGTTGGACCAGTCCAAGGTCCTCGGCTCCCCACCTTAGTGCGGTGGCAAAAAATATGGATTTCTAAGGGTTTTTGAAATAATTGTGCAGATGGACCCAGTTGATAATTATGAAAATTTAAACTGGAAAAGAAATAAAAGCTACAGCTGTGTCATTCTCCAAATCAGTCCCCCTCATCGTTCTTGATATGAGCCCGAGTCATAGAGGGAAAAAGGGCAATGTGGAGTGGGATTGGGGCAGGGGCCAGAGCTACAGGGTGCAGCTGGGTAGGGTTGAGAGGTAGACCCACCTCACTTGTTCCCAACTCCTCCCTGCTTCTGCAGTTGGGTGAACAGGAAGGAGGAGGAAGCAAACAGTGGGCCACTTCCTGTGATGCGCTCTCTCACCACGCCCTTGTGATGAGTCCGCCCAGTGTAATCTGTAGAATTGACATCTTGGTCCTGTAATGGGTATCTGCTATATGCAACTGTCAATTTCATTCCATGTTGTGGGGAACAATGAGACCAGTCCTGAAATGGAGTGGCCTAGAAGGTTAAAAAGCAATAATTCCCAGAAACTGGGAAGTGTTAAATATAGTGAAGTTCCCTAAAGCCAATGGCTTCTCTTGGCATAAACACCTAAATCTTTACTCCATGCTTTGCAACACTAAACACCCATGGTTGACTTTGATAGAAGATAATTTCCATGTATCTATTTAGTAATTTTTTGGAATGTGCTTTGTGCTCACCAAATGAAAACATGGAATATTAAGTAAAAAGAAACCAAAAATTGAATGTATTTCCCAGTGGTCTTTCTGTTGCTCTGTGCCAGATATGGGCAAACTACAGTCCATGGGTGCTTTTTATCTGACACTTAGCCATACTGGCAGTAATTTGTGTTTCAGCCCACTGTGGTGAGAACAGGAGGAGCACAACCAGAAGTGGCAAAACGTTGACTTCTTGGACCATCTCAGTTTTCTGGTGGCCCCTCTCCCCATCCCACTTCTCAAACTCTTTACTGGGCCTATGCAGTAACTCGAGCACCCAGACGAATACACGAGGCAAACTCTGGCTGTTCCTTAAGTGCAGTTTATTTACAGTGAAACCCAACAAAATGCAGTGCACAACAACACATATCAACTTAGGCAGATCACCTTATCTTCAGGTATCTCACAAAAAGACATTGCAAAGCAAAACAATCAGTTTTAGGCAGTTCACCTTGACTTCAGGCAACGCACAGTCTTTAAACATTACAAGTCTTAACCTTCATCAAACATAGTAGGTCTTAAACTTTGTACACTTCTCTAACTTAAACATAGCAGGTCTTCGTGTAAGGCTGGGTCTCAGTCAGCTCCCAGGGCCCATCTAACCCTTAAAGGCCTTGAACTCCTCGCTTCACCCAGGATTTCCCTGCAGGTCTCAACCTTAAAGAGGACCGAGCGAGAGAGCTGTGCCCAGTTCTTTAAGGTAATCTGAGGGAGTTTTCTGTACACTCCCTCACAGCCTACAATATGGTCCTCGAGCTAAATGGTCTGACCACTCCTGCTCTGGGCAAGGGAATGATCTCCCAGTTTAATCGTAGCTCATTTTTGGGATCAAAATATCTTGATTTTAAAACATTGCAAACCAAAAACCCTTGTGAACGTGTATAATCTGTTTCCGAAGTTGTAGCCTAGAAATGCCTTAGGGGTAGATTTTAAAAGAAGCGCGATCAGCCTACTTTTGCTTGCGCATCAGACTCAAGCAAAAGTACGCTGGATTTTAGTAGATACGCGCGGAGCCGCGCGTATCCACTAAAATCCTGGATCGGCGCGCGCAAGGCTATCGATTTTGTATAGCCTGCGCGCGCCGAGCCGCGCTGCCTCCCCCCGTTCCCTCCAAGGCCGCGCCGAAATCGGAGCGGCCTCGGAGGGAACTTTCCTTTGCCCTCCCCTCACCTTCCCCTCCCTTCCCCTACCTAACCCACCCACCCGGCCCTATCTACACCCCCCCTTACCTTTGTCGGGGGGATTTACGCCTCCCGGAGGGAGACGTAAATCCCCGCGCGCCAGCGGGCCTGCTGCGCGCCGGGCCGCGACCTGGGGGCGGGTACGGAGGGCGCGGCCACGCCCCCGGGCCGTAGCCACGCCCCGTACCCGCCCCCAAAACGCTGCCGACACGCCCCCGGAACGCCGCGACGACCGGGCCCGCCCCCCGACACGCCCCCGACACGCCCCCCTCCGAGAACCCCGGGACTTACGTGAGTCCCGGGGCTCTGCGCGCGCCGGGAGGCCTATGTAAAATAGGCTTCCCGGCGCGCAGGGCCCTGCTCGCCTAAATCCGCCCGGTTTTGGGCGGATTTAGGTGAGCAGGGCTCTGAAAATCTACCCCTTAGTGGCTAGAATGTATATTATAATCATTATGGGCTGGTCTTATGTTTTATTACTATGATCATTTCTTTCCTTCTTTAGATCTTAAACGAGATCTTCAGTAAAACCCTATAAAAGACTTATTTTTGTTATTTCACCTCTTGAGAACAGATAGCTCCATCACCAAGATTTTATAAACTTAAATGTGAATTTCTTTGCTAGCATTATTACTTCCATGCAGACAATAAAACAGATATCAGCCCTGTCATTCTTTATACCTAACTTGCTCCTCCCCAGCTATAGAGTATTTTCTTCCTTCATTAGCCCTAGTAATGGAAAATGTGGCAGATCAGGTTAGTTTAGTGACCTCAAATGGTAGACCGTGTTTTCATTTTAACATTTTATTATAATTGCAATAAGCACATGTGGATTGCAGTTTTGTGTGTGTGCATATATTATATGTGTGTGTATGTATATTTTTTTATTTAATAAAGTAGCAACGGTGGGAAAAGCAGATTTGTTCCAATTGAAAATAACTTTTTTTTTCCTGTCAAACAGTGGCTCTAGTAAACCCTAAACGTTGTCTGTGGATTTTAGCAACAGTGCAGAATCAGAGTAACTCGAAAGAAATTCATATACTTGCCAGTACCTGTTAGTCACACTTGCTGGAAATCTCTTCTCTCCTAACACCATCTTATTGCCATCTGGATCCTGTAATGGTCTCTTCTCCACAAACATACTTTCTCCACGTTCAGTAGTTTCCTGTCCAAGCAACACATTTTCTGAATTGGGGCCTCTGTATTGCTGCTTTACGGTGTTTGCTTTGCTATGAGAGGGGCCGCGACATCCCAGGCGATTGAGTTTGCGTGTGCATATGTGTAGGGTGGCGGATAAACCTCCAGTCTGGGATTTGGCTGTGCTTTATGAACATCTGCGTGAAAGAGGGAAAACAATACTGTAATGTGCTATTTTGTAATAAAACGAGTTATGCTAAGGGTATTTACGTTTCAGAATCCATCACGTTCTTCCTGTGAGTGTTACAGGGACATTTCAAATTGATCCTGAGATTTTCGTTAAGGGAAGGCCAGTGTCAAAGTGTATTGATTTGACCAAGGTATTTACAGTACTGTTTCTTGCTATTGTATACTTACCAGTGTATAAATGCCACAGCTTTTATCTAGATTCTAACTCTGTAAATAAGGACAGAGCACTATTAGGATACTGTACAGTAATGGGCACATTTTGAAAGGGTTGGTTAGCATCTGTGCCTCATAAGGCGTGATGCGGGTAGATGAGTTTATTTCAGGTACATGGGTTTTCAGCCACATGAAAGTAAGAACAAACTCTCACGGAGCACATATTTTTCCCCATGTTAAAAAAAAAAAAAAAAAAAAGAGGGGCACTTCAGATTTGCCTTTGTAAATTACACGCATACATTTACATTTCAAAAACTGTACATGCTGAGCTTGTATGCCATTAACGTGCGGCTTCTGGACCTTCATTTAAAACAGCTTAAGATAAGCGTGCACTTTTTATCTGCACAACAAGCCAAGCTTCAAACACAAAACTGCGCGGGTACTTTGTGTTTGAATATCTGTGTGGGTTTAACTTTTAAGTTGGACGCACTGCTGAAAGTTTCCCTTAAAACGCATAATTTCCTAAAAAAAAAAAAAAAATCAATTGTAGAATAGTGTGATTTAATTTTTTATATATTTACACAAAACATTTTTCATGTACAACAAAATAGAGATGTGACCTAGGACTTCCTAAAAGCTCACCACATAAAGGGGAGGGGGATGCAAGACAAAACTTCAAGAATATCCAGCATAGCTCTCTGCTTCAACGGCAGGGGAGCAAGACTGATGCTTCACTTTCAATGCATAGCCAGCATGACACTCTGCTTCAACGGCAGGGGTGGAATGAATAAAGGTGGATGTATATTCAGGCAACAATCAACAAGGACTGAATTACATAATCTGGATAAACAGATAAGCATGGGTGTAGCTTGCTTATTGTGGTGGTTAATACCCCTAACTAATTAAGCTATTTCACTTAGATGCAGTTCCAACACTGCTCTCTACATTAATGGCGGGGGTGGAAGGGAAATTGAATAAAAAAGGTTACTAAGAGCCAAGAGAAACATAAGTATGTGAGAGGAAAAAAAAAGTGCAAAAGCTTGCTGGGCAGACTGGATGGGCCGTTTGGTGGTCTTCTGCCGTCATTTCTATGTTTCTATGTTCTATAAAACTCCAGTAGCTAGTATACTGTAAAAAGGAAAGAAGAAACCTTATCTGTTAACTAAATCATAGGCTTTTCTATAGACTAAAGCTGTGACGCTAGCTTAGAATTCTAAGAATAGTAAGCGAGGGTTTCTTTGTTTCCTTACATTTTGGGGTCTATTGCCTAGCTCAACTTCCTTTTCTCTTTCCTTATTTTGTGTTTATAATTAAAAAAAAAAAATGCATTTTTTAAAAAAAGAATTTGAAAACCTGGCTGTTCGGAAGTGTGTTTGGAGGGAATGATTAAGAACTATTTTAATATAAGTTTAGAATGACTGACTAAGAACCGTTTTAAGTATTTTATTTATTCTATCTAGGAAGCAGCTATTTTTTACAACTGAGAGTGAGAGACATAAAAGTACTTAAATATTAGGCATTTTAGATTACTTTATATTGTTTTATTATGAATGCATTTTATTGCTTTATTTTGTTTATTTTATTTATTTATTTAATTTCTTTTACTATACCGATGCTCAAGACTAGGTCTTATCGTACCGGTTTACAATGTAACTGAGTTTAATTAATCTATTTTTAAAGGAGTGATCCCATATTAGCCAGTTATTTTTATTTATGTTTTATATAATAGAGTAGTCGTGTATTATGTAAATTTTACTGTTCTTAATTTAGAACAATTTTATTATTTTCAACAAGTTCTTTTATTTTGCAATTTATGTTTGGAAACCGTTGTGATGGCCAGTCTGAACGACGGTATATAAGAATTTTATAAATAAATAAATCTTTGATTATGAAGGCTATGCCCGTTTTTAAAATTTCCTTCACTGGGTCCATTCTTCGACTTATGTTCACGCTTTGTGATTCCTGCCTGGCATTCCAGTAAAGATCAGGGATGTGTCCTTTCTGTTTACTTAGATTCATAATGCTGGGCGGACAGAAGCAGGAGGGATCTTTCAAAGAATTGAAGTTCCTATATTTCCTCAACAAATCCAAATGAAAAAGAGGAATTTTAATGATTTTCTTGTAACTGTCATCTGGATTAGCTTAAAGTTCCTGCTTTAAGGGGGAAAAAAAAGGGAATCTGTGGCTGAGAGCATTTTTACAGAGCCGGGACCAGTACAATGAAAAGGTATACTTTTCAGTAACAACCCAAAACAAAACACAAAAAGAAAAACACAGGGAGAAGAGAAACTTGCTTTTTGAATGAAAAAGGAATGTATGTAGTGTTCTCAGATAAAGTAAAAATTCCTTTATCTGCATCTTCCCACATCCAAGGTCTATCTGCCAAAATTTGCTTTAAACAAAAAAAAGAAGCTTTTGCTCCTCTCTGTGTGAAGCTGTCATAATTTCTTACACAGACTGGGATCTTCATACATTTTTTCTGGTTGACACATTTGCTGTATACTTTTGTGGGTGCATTGTTTTAAAATCCCTAAAGAGGAAGCCATAAGAACATAAGAAGACCCTTGCTTGGTCAGACCAAAGGTCCATCGAGCTTTGCATCCTGTCTCCAACAGTGTCCGATCCCTAAAAGTAGATTCCTTTTCTTCCTGCTCACTCCCTATGTCAATGGGTAGATCTCCCTGAGTCACCTGGTTAATAGCTATTTATGGACTTTTCTTCCATGAGCTTGTTCTAACCCAGCTATGGCCAGGTGCAATGAGTTCCATGGCTTGATTGTATGTTGCGTGAAAAATTAATTTCTCCATTTGGTTTTAAATCTGCTCCCTGTTAGCTTAAAGGAGTGGCCCTTAGTCCTAGTGACATTTGAAAGGTTAAATAGCCATTCCCTATTTATTTGTTCTAGTCCACTCACAACTTTATAGACCTCAATCATATCCTCTCTCAATCATCTCTTCTCCAAGCTGAAGAGCCCTAACCTGTTTGTTTGTAAGAGAGCTGTTATAACCCTCTAACCATTTTTGTTGCCCTTCTCTGCTATATCCTTTTTGAGATGGGGTGACTAGAAATGCACAAAATATGCGAGGTACGGCCGCACCATTGATCAATATTCCTATCTGAATAATTCCTAGCATTCTGTTTGCTTTTTTGGCTGTCGCCACCACCATACACACAGCCGATGATTTCAATGTACTGTCAACCATAACTTCTAGATTCTTTTCCTGGGTCCTGGCTCTTAATGCAGAACCCATCATGTTTTTAAACGTAGGGTAATTTTTCCCTATATGCATCACTTTGCACATGTCCACATTAAATTTAATCTGCCATTTAGATGCCCAGTTCTCCAATCTTGCAAGGTCCTTCTGTAGTTCTTCACAGTCTGCCTGTGTTTTAACTACCATGAATATTTTTGATCACTTCACTCGTTGCTCCTCTTTCTAGATCATTAGCACTGGTCCCAGGACAGATCCTTGGGGCATGCCACTATTCACCTTTCTCTACTGGGAAAACTGATCATTTGTTTACTGTCTTTAACCAAATTGAGACAATGCCTCCTGTTCTATGATTTTTTAGTTTACTGAAGAGTCTCTTATGAGGGACTTCATCAGACACCTTCTGGAAATCCAAATATACTATATTGATCGGCTCTCCTTTATCCACATGTGTTTATATCTTCAAAGAATTCTAATAGGTTAGAAGGCCTGACTAAATGCATGCTGGCTCTTTCCCATTAAACCATATTTAGCCATGAATGTGAACGCTATAGATTTTCCTCGTGGAGAATTTATTTGCTTGTGACTTTGATTTTGGTATGTTGCTGGAAGAAGTGCATTAGGACCAATTTTCAATGTCTGTGCTCCTATTTCTACAGGCTGAAGATTGAGGAGCTGGAGGCAGAGCGAGGTCGACTGGAAGAAGCCAACAGAATACTAGAGATGAGACTGGAGAGATTGAGCCTTCAGGTAAATGCACAGTTTTGCAGACAGGGATGAACATAGAACTATGACATAGTAATGTAGTAAATGATGGCAGAGAAAAATCAATTGACCTATCCAGTTATTTATTCCTGTCCAAACTCCAAGAATATATCTCAGCTGCCAACTATAGAAACTTGACCGCTTGTAGGATGTTATTCCTTACTCAGGTCAAGGTTTTGTCATCTTCATCATTGGTTCTCTATTATCCAGAGTAGATAAGCATGCACAATCCCATACTTAATATAACACCCAGCACCTTCATGGCTTACTACCCAGCTTTATAATAATCTAAACTGCCCCCAGAATTAGTGACTGCTGCCTGAACATCTGGCCTCGTAAGTCCCCGTGGCTTTGCTGGACAGTACCTGGCCATCATCAACCTCCTAGCATTGACCTGGTTGGTTCTGGGAATTTGTAGCCTGCTGGTACCAGCCTGGCTAGCCCGTGCCCAGCGATATCTCACTAGGTCCTGCTTTCTTTCTCCACCCTTTTTGTCCTTTTCTCTCCCCTTGTCTCTGCTGGTTATTGGAATGAAGGGTAAGTTATTTGTAATACTGCAATCTCCTAATCCTGTTCTTGCCACAGTCTTGGAATATCTAGTCTCCCTAGTTACCTGCTGCAGTGCCATAGACTCCCAGCTCATCTTTTGCTTTCACTTCACTACTAGGGACCCTCTGTGCTTATCCCATGTTATTTTAACCATAAGAAACTTGCTGGGCAGACTGTATGGACTATTTGGGCTTTTTCTGCTGTCATTACTGTGTTACTATGTATGTTACTATGGTTTTATTTCGTTACCATATTTGTCTTAACTGCCTCCACTGAGAGTCCGTTCCGTGCATCCACCATCCTGTCAGTGAAGAAATATTTTCTGATATTGCTCCCGAGTTTGCCCTCCTGGAGTCTCATCTAGGATCTCTTGCTCAAAAGTGTTTTTTCCTCAAAAAAAAAAAGGAAAAAAAAATGTTTGTACCTGATTTATTTAGTAAGATGAACACAACATGGAATAAGGATTTGACACGGATTAAGATAAAGGAGGGAGCAGCCAGAATGGGAGTAAGAAGTAGCAACAATAGCCAGGGTTACATGAAAGGAATGTTTCCGACCACAGCCTTTGTGGTTAAAGGGAGTGGGTGAGGGAGATTAAGACCTGAGACAGTGGGAGGAGAGAAAGTGATTTCCCAAAATTGAACAGATCCCTGGCAGAAAGATGTTTTTGAACTGATATCCCAGGATTTCTCCTGCATCGCAGGCCACTGCCTCATTCCTCGTACTTCAGAGTTTCATCCTATACACGCAGCATTTGATGGTGCGCTCTTACTCCTCTCCCAGCTCTGAAATCTCCGTGAGCACTGTTAATTTGGTCTCTTCTCTCAAAAAAACAATCCTAGAATCTGGGTGGGAAAAAAAAAACCTGTAGGGATGAGCTTGCACTAAACCTGTATTGCATAATTATCCTGACTTCTGAATCTTTAAGTAGAACAAAACGCACTTGATCAGTTGAATGAAGCCCCTTCTTTAGCTGTGCAGCATGTCTGCCATCGGGTTTTGTCTGGATTTTTCCAGGACCGCTCAGCTCTGGAGCTGCTGCTTTCTTTTCTTTGCCCCCTCTCCCCTCTTACATTTTGTGTAAATTGCTTCATGGCAGAAAACCTGCCAGTCTGAAATTACCCAGATTTCAGACAAGTCATTGATTTTTATCTTGACACCTATTAGAGACAAAATCAAATCTCTTTTTTATTACCAATTCCTGGAGATGAGAGAAGTGACAGCTTTGATAAAGCGGGCAGACGAGAGCTGCTGAGCGCCTGCTGGCGGGCTGCGTTTAGCGCAGGACCTGTCACCCGGCTCTCCTTTAATTGGGTCGCAGTCGTCAGAAGGGGGGGATAAAAGCGCTCAGCTCGGTTATCAGATGCTGCGCTGTGGTACGAGAAGCGAGACGCTGTTTGTACTGCTGGTCCTAGCTGGCATAATTATCTCATGATAGCTGTCTTAGTAGCACATTGCACGGGGCTAGACATTTGAGGAGTGGCTTCTCCCTGTTCAGCATGTGGAATTCAGAGGAAGCCACTGAATTGGTAAACAATGTCAACTTGGCCATTAGGCAATCTTTGAGATGCTTGAAAACCCATCTGCCATGGTGTATTCTAGACTGATACTGCTTAACAGCACGAGTAGGTTGGCGTATCATTTAATTTGCATGTTTTCTAATCATGCAGGAACCTTTTCTAAAGACACAATTCACACTTTGGTTTTTCCAGTATATGTAGCTGGACAGCAAATGGAATTTATTTTTTTAAAGAGGGGAAGGGGAGCAGGGTAATTTTAGAACTTCCTGATTTGGTGCAGAGTTTGCAGGTACTTTTTACTCCTGGACTTTATACTAATTTTCATGCATGTAATCTTTCTCTTTAAAAATAAAATAATTATCCAAGAAAACGTACCTGCACTCGTTTCTAGTTTTCTGAGATTAAATACTTTTCACAATTCAAAAGCATGTGCTTCAAGCACAAGCCCCCCTCCCCACCACACGCGTACTTATACCCGTATATAGGGTAAAAGCGCTGCTTTGCTCATGAAAATGGCTTTGAAAATGACCCTCCCGAAATTCAGATGTGATAGTTACCTTGAGATGTAATCAGTAATCATGGGCTGCATCCCCATGCTTTCTCCGTGTACCCTAGAAAACTCCTTGAACAGCATAGTGTGGTTTCTAATTAAATATAGCCTATTAAAACAATTACCTTTATGAGGCATCAAAACTAGAAATGCCAGAGAACCTCTGAAACAAATACAAAAGAAAAGCCTGTGAATGGAATAAACTGACAGTGCATCAAAGGTGAAACACAACACAATTTTAAGCTGATAATAAACAAAGTTTCTTAAGTGAGTAAGGTTTAGTTTTTCTGAACCCAAACGTACATGCTGCCAGTTCAGAAGCAACATAATTAAGGATGGCAAAATCTGGCATTTCAGAAGATTTAGTCTGAAGGTAAAGCAGAGTTGCTTACCTGTAACAGGTGTTCTCCAAGGACAGCAGGATAGTCCTCACAAATGGGTGACATCGGATGGAGCCCCGGTCTGGAACTTTGATCTCAAAGATTCTAGAACTTTCAAACATGCCGTACTGAGCATGTGCAGCTGTACTTATTAACCCACCCCTAGGCAGAGTCCCTCAGTCCATGATATAGCTCATACAAGGAGAAACCAACTCCCAGGGGAGGCGGGTGGGTTTCATGAGGACTGTCCTCGGAGAACACCTGTTACAGGTAAGTAACTGCTTTCTCTGAGGACAAGCAGAATGGTAGTCCTCACACATGAGAGATTCCTAAGCTATAGGCTGTCCAAGCAGGACAAAGTGAGAGAGCCTTTTTCCTGTGAGGCAGCCGATCCACCAAAGGGGTCTAGATGGGAAAAGAGTTGGGTTCTAAAATAAGAAAACCATAGAACAGACTGAGACACAAAATCCCGATGCATAGCAAAGGCACCTAAGGCAGGAGAGTGATGTGAGTGCCAGCAAGAAACATTGTCCACGTCATGTAAACCATTACAAGCAGGATTTTGGATCAGTAAACCCTAACAACAACAGTAGGTCTAGAACCTCCTGGATACAGGAAAAAATTTAGAGTTGTAAACAAGAGAAGGACTCTTGGACGAAGACTGCATAGTTTCCTTCGTTGTTACAAGACAATTGAAAAACCAGGAGCCTGAGAGCTCCCCAGAAACTGTGGTACACTGGCATCCAAAGGACAGAATGCATCTACAGAAGTGTGCCCATGTTTGGCTGATAGGCACAATGGGCAGAAAAACCCAAGCAACCCTTGAAAGAATAATCAGCAACAACGTCAGGGTCTGTGACAGACCCTACAAGCCAAAGCACCAGACATAGCTGACCATGCAGGACAGCATCAAAGGTTTCAGGGGATGAAAAGCAATCCCTGAATGGGACTACTAGCCCAAACCCCCAGGCAAGGAGATAAGTTAGGCCTGAAGCTCACTCACACTGCACCATATCAAGGGCAAGGCTATCCATCCTGACTACAGGAGAGTTCAGGTGAGCAGGAAGGCACTTTGGTTGCTTTTCTCATTTCACTAGGTTGCCCAGTCTGCCACTGTTAGCTACTTTCAGATGGGATAGGCCACCAAGATAATCAACGGAGGAACCACAGCAAAAATGGTCCAATGACCGCCGCTGCTGTCCCCAGTCCTGGCCTACAATGAGAGGCACAGATTCAAAGCATTGAGGCTTCAGTTCGGTGATAACCTGCAAGGGACAGAACCCTAGGGGCTTCCCTACAAAGGGGCTTTGTGCCCCGGGAGAGGGTCAAAAGACACATTCTTCTGAGGAAGGAGAAGACTCCCAAAACTACCCTCCTGTTGTCTACAATATTGCTTAACTTTTAATCATCCCCTCTATTAATTTATTAATGGAATGTTTTATGTTCAAATATTTGTCCTTTAATATCATATTATTTATATTTTATCTTATATCTACTCTTTTCATATTGTTTTTAGTTTAATTCATTATGTATGTATCATTGTGAGCCGCCTAGATGGATTGTTACTAATTTTATTAGCGGTATATAAAACTTAAAAAAAACAAAAACCTCCCCTAAGGGTTCAACCAGAAACGCAGTCCTAGGTCAGTCCAGTGGCTGTGGCCACTGGTCAGTCCAGTGGCTTGTGGCCTGGTTTGGCCTCTGTTTCCAACAGAGGCCAAACCAGGCCACAAGAACCTGGCAATTACCCAAACACTAAGAAGATCCCATGCTACTGATGCAATTAATAGCAGTAGGTATTCCCTAAGACTGAGCACCACCTGTTAGAGTTATTGGCTGCATGCTGCCAAAAAAACCAGTGTGTGTGATGACAACTTCCTTGCCAGTGCTCCCCAGCACTTTGTGATACAGAACTGATGAGGAGGCTGATAACTTGACGTGACAATGGCAGAACCCTGGCATGGCTGAGTACTGCACAGACCAGGAGAATGCCGCCTGCCATTGCCCGAGGCACTTGGAGCAGATGTCTTGCCGTACCCCAACCGGGCATGCTGCGCTCCACTGTCACACTAACTCCCAGTAGCGTGAATAGGAACAGTGTGAGAACAGCATCCCCAGTACCACTGGGGCTCTGGTTATGGCATGGTGGTGAGCGGCATTCTATGGCGTTGGCCCCTCCAGTACCTGATAACTCTCCAAGACTCTGGACACAGCCCTTGAAATTGCGTCGGAAATGGCTCACCGCCATTTCCCTTATGGAACGGCAGCAGCAAAGTCCATGGTGACCAACAGTGCCTGTGGTGCTCTGTGGTGTGTCCTACGGTATCCAACCACATCTACTGGAGCCCACTGTGGTGACAGCACCATAGGGCCAATAGCTTTCTTGCGCTCACCAACAGTGGATCACATCAAGAGCACCAAATGACACTGCTCCCTGGTCTTCGATGGCGCTTGACCATGTCTTGATCAGTTTAACTGTATTTAGCGCCATTCCCAACGCCATAGGCACCCACAGACATCAACACCGGGCGACAGCGATAGACCCCCCAGTGCCCAAAGGCATCAATGGATCAGCAGCAACCAAGGATACCAGGGGCAATTGCAGGCAGAGGCTCTATAGCCCCAACATAGCCCTAACATGTCTCATCGGTGCCCTAAGGAACCGATGACTGCCAGGGCCATTGATTGTTCCCTTCGGCTCACCTATCTATCTGAGGGCATCTATCCATCTGAGCTCAATAGCGTCTCTCTCCAATGGCAAAGGCTGGCAATAACTTCACCAATGCTCATTAGCACTATTGGTGCACAAATCCAGGCAGGGCCTCCGATGGCCCCCACCCCAATCCCAGCAGCTCAGGTCCCCAAGATCGGCAGTATCCATGATGCCGGTGATGGGAAATTAGGATGCCCTTTGGTGCCCCCTCAGGACGCTGCAATGAACCTAAAGGGCACTGGACCACTGTGTCTGGATAACTCGGTGTCCTGGGGTGCCTTGAGTGGATGGCAAACTCTGTGCTCGATCCGTAAAAGTCCGAAACTCCTGTCACCCGAGAGCTCCAGTGGCACTCAAGGGCTGTTGAGCCCCAGCGGTTGATGGCCTTGAGGATGACCATGGCGCTAAATGGCGATTCCAGTGCTCGACCCTGTTGAGCAGCAAGGAATGGCATTGGTGGCCAACACGTCCTATGGTCTCCATGGTGGCCCCACACCTTGATGGTATTGAGGCAGCTCCGTACCGCGATGGCATTGAGGGTGGCCATGGCATTGAGGCCATGCACCTTGACAGCATTAAAGGCTGCCACAGCATTGAGGCCGTGGACCTTGATGGGCATCAAGAGTTAGCCATGCATGCACCTCAATGGGATCGAGGGCTTTGATGGCCCCAAGGGCAGCGATAGCATTGAGGGGGATTGTGGCGCTCAATAGCAGCCCTGGTCCCTGATACTAGAGGTTGGTGCCGCTACTCCATCACATCGAGGCCCAAGGTGCTTGATGACTTCAGTGCATCAAGACGATTCCTACGGCACAGAATGCCCTTATGGCATCGAGGGTGGTCACGCACCTTGACGGCATTGAGGGTGCCCCAGCACCTCGATGGCATCCAGGGTGACCACGACATTCAATGGCATTCCTGGTCTCTAATGCAGACCTGACATCAATGTGTCAGATCAGCGGTGTGCTGGTCACAGATGTGCACAGGCAACAGTTAGTGGGCATGGCACCAAAGGTGCAGCAGCAAGCTGCACCTCACTAATAACCTCACTAATGCAAATAGACTGCACTGCCATAACAGCAAGCAGGAGGGGAGGCTACATCATCCAGGGCTTCTGCCTATGGAGACTAGTTCTTTTGAATTTGGGGAGGATGCGCTTTCCCCCCCACAGGAATGGTGTGATTCTCTATCTCTTCACTGTCTGAACCTCCACTGATGCCGATCGATCAGTGAAACGACATGGTACTCTTGCCCGGCTAGAACTCAGGTGAATTCCAGCCTCAGCGGCCTACATGGATCACCCGTGGACTGCATTCTGTCAGTTCTGCCAGCACCTGACAAAGGTACAAAAGCAGACAATGCAAGGAGAGTACACAGATACTAAACTGCTGGTCCAGTATTTAATAAAGGATAGTAATAGACTCTGCCAGACTGCACAGTGACTATGGCCCACCATGCGGCTGACAGACAGTAGAAAGAAGAGGAAAAAGGAAAATAAAATAAAACTACCATAAGGGAAAGGAAAGAAAAATAGCTGCAGTTCTAGAAAAAATCACTTACAAAAACTGAGAGGAGAGAGCAAAGCTGAATACCGTAACACCTGCAACCACACGGCTCCGTGGAAAGCAGAGTTGGTAATCTGTAACAGATGTTCTCCAAGGACAGCAGGATGTTAGTCCTCAAACATGGGTGACATCATCAGATGGAGCCCTGCGTGGAAATGAGCATACCCAGCATGCCACTATCCACGCTTCCACGCCGGGTCTTTCTTCAGTCTTATATCATAGAATTCACAAAAAATAAAATAAAGCTAAAGAAACCCAACTCCGCAGGGTGGCGGGCCGGTTTCGTAAGGACAAACATCCTGCTGACCTTGGAGAACACCTGTTACAGGTAAGCACCTCTGCTTTCTCTAAAGACAAGCAGGATGGTAGTCCTCACACATGAGTGAATATGTAGCTATAGGCTGCTCCCAAATATAAGGCGCAATTAACAGGTACAAACGTGCACAACAGCTACTGCTGCTACAACACTGGGAGAAAGCCTGCACCCAAACCAGGACCCAAGATAGGAAGAGTTGGGCTCATGGTTGGAAAACATTACAGACTATTGACTGACCGAAATGACTGTCACGTTGCCCATCTTTATCCAAACAGTAATGGGAGGCGAAGGTGTGGAGAGAAGTCCAAGTCGCCGCCCTGCAGATCTCAAACACGGGGAACCGCATGCAAGTGAACTACCAAAGCAGACATGGCTCGCACTTAATGAGGTTTGATGTGGCTCTCAAGTTTAGTCCCCTTAAGTGTAGCAGAAAGTAAAACAGTCCACTAGCCAGTTGGATAAAGTCTGGATACTGAGACTCCCAACCATTTCTTGTCAAAGGAGACACAACGTTGCGTGGACTGACGGTGAGACGCCATCTGGTTCAGATAAAAGGCCAGGGCCCATTTACAGTCTAGAGCAGTGGTTCTCAACCCTGTCCTGGGGACCCCCCCCCCCCCCCCAGCCAGTTGGGTTTTCAGGATATCCACAATGAATATGCATGAGAGAAAATTTGCATACACTGCCTCCATAACATGCAAATTTTCTCTCATGCATATTCATTGTGGATATCCTGAAAACCAGACTGGCTGGGGGGGTCCCCAGGACAGGGTTGAGAACCACTGGTCTAGAGTGTGCAGGACACACTCACCTTGATGGAGTGAGGTCTTGGAGAAAAGGTGGGTAGGATAATGGATTGATTGAGATGGAACTCCATAACCACCTTCGGAAGGAACTTTGGATATGTATGCAAAATCACCTTATCATGGAAAAATTTTGTATAAGGTGGGTATGACACCAAAGCCTGAAGTTCGCTGATCCTGTGTGCTAAGGTGACCACCACCAGGAAGATGACCTTCCAGGATAGGTACTTAAGGTTGCAAGACCTCAGGGGCTCAAACGGTGCCCTCATGAGATGAGTCAAGCCCACGTTGAGGTCCCAGGAGGCCACTGGGGGTCGAATTGGAGGCTTAAGCTGTAATAAACCTCACATAAAACGCCCCACAAGCGGACGGATGGAGATGGGTCCGCCATTTGTCCCCTGATGATATACCCCTATGGCACTAAGGTGAATTCTGACAGAGGTGGTCTTCAAGCCAGCTTCTGACAGGTGCAACAGGTAGTCCAAACGTCTCAGTATGGAGCAGGAGAACGGGTCCAATCCGTTCTCCTCACACCAACCGAGAACTGTTTCCGCTTGAGGTTGTTTGATCTCCTAGTGGAAGGCTTCCTTGACTCCAGCACTCGAGACACGCCGTCCAAAAGGCCCAGGGTCTGTAGGGTCACTCAGTCGACATCCATGCCGTGAGGAGCAAGGCTCAGAGGTTGGTGTTGTGCAGCCTGCCCTGATCCTGTGTGATCAGATCTGGAGCAGTCCCCAGCCAGATCAGAGGACACGCATCCAGGTCTTGCAGGAGCGGGAACCAGATATGAAGTGGCCAAAAAGGCGTGATCAGGATCATGGTGCCTTGGTTCTGTTGGAGTTTTTGGTGTGTCTTCGAGACTAGCGGCAGCGGGGGATACACGTACAGGAGGCCGGTGCCCCAGTGATGCGAGAAGGCATCTGACCCCGACCTCCTGTCTGCCCTGACCAGGGAGCAGAACTGATCCACTTTCTTGTTGTCCAGGGAAGCAAATGGATCTATGTCCGGGGTTCCCCACAGGCGGAAGATGCAGACCACCACTTCCTGTGAAGAGTGAGCAAAGCTGAATACCATGGCATCTGTGACTACATGGCTTTGTGGGAAAAAAACAGACTGAGGGACTTTGCCTGGGGGGGGGGGGGGGGGGGGGTAGGGTGATTACTACAGCTGCACATGCTCAGTAGAGCATGTTTGAAAGTTCTAGAATCTTTGAGATCAAAGTTTCAGGCTGGGGCTCCATCCGATTTTGTTACCCATGTGTGAGGACTTAACATGCTGCTGTCCTCTGAGAATCATAATATATATCATCATCATATCACTAGTGAATGAAATGTATCTTTCCGTGCTAGATGGGGGGTGAATAATGAAAACCTTTCAAAAAAATGGAAATATTTTTTAATTGAATGACTAGTTATGCCATTGCCTTCTGAAACATTCATGAGTACAGCATGAGGCAATGGCAATTCTCCTTTAAACAAGGTAAGTATTTCAGCTATTAATGCCTTCATAACAGCAAGACTACACACAAACGGTGAACATTTACCATTGCTTTTTTTTTTTTGGCAGTATGAAGCACTTCAGATAATGTTGAAAATTCATCGTATGTGACTTTTCAGTTTATAGCTGTCAGTATCCGGAGCTCACTGCATGCAAATATTTTGATCAGAATCCATTAAAAATTAAAGACTTTATGTAGCCGATATTGGATATTGGAGAGGTGGCATCTTTTAGGTGCTTTATTTTCCAAAGAAACATTTATTTTAGATTGATTTCCTTTCTAGAATTAAATAGTTGAGTTGTGTAGGTCTCAGTAAGCCTATTTCACTGTGGCCCTGATCCAGTTGATACTCCCACACTCATGTCATATGCCTCTCTTTGTTTCCTAATTTATCTTCACTCTGTGCTGTGTTGCTGCTGGACTGGCCACATGTATTGACTGACAATAGAACAGTGATGAAAAGGTGTTTGTTTAACCCACCCTCAACCTAATCTCACCCAGAGAAGAAGCAGAAATGTTGGTAGCTATGTGATGTAGTGTATGTACACCTGTCAAAGCTTCACTCTCTCCTTTTGTACTGGGACAGTTTGAATCATAGCTGTAGGGTTTTTTTTTCTATTCTCTGCTCCCTTTTATCAGGCGAGCGTTTTGCACAGAGCTGTAGACTTCATTGATTTTTCCATACCATATAAAGCCTGCAGTTTGGATATTATTCACTGCTTATATCTTTGTTACCAATAAAATCCTCCACCTTCTGCAAGAAATGCTGATAATTAAGGAAGCCGCCTAGACCTACTGAAGAGAGAGATCTGTCCAACAAAAGCAGAACAAAAATAGCTGTGATTCAACAAGGTCTGAAGTGCTTTTGGTTTCTGTTGCAATTTTTTTCATATAGTTTGGAGAAATTGTCATGATTGACTCTTTAAACTTTTTTTTTGTTTTATTTTTGTTTTATTAAAGCTTATCAGTTGCAGAGCACCAGTGCTGCTGTAGAGCACAGAGCTAACTCCCTATGGCTGAGGACAGCAGCATTAACCTGCAATTTGTTCCTCAGGCCAACATACACACACAGTAACATATTAATAGTATATCATCTGAACATAAGAAATTGCCATACTGGGTCAGACCAAGGGTCCATCAAGCCCAGCATCCTGTTTCCAGCAGTGGCCAATCCAGGCTATAAGTTCTTGGCAAGTACCTAAACACTAAGTAGATCCCACACTACTGTTGCTAGTAATAGCAGTGACTGTTCCTCATGTCAACCCGATCAATAGCAGTCAATGGACCTCTCCTCCAAGAACTTATCCCAACCTTTTTTAAACCCAGCTACACTAACTGCACTAACCATATCCTCTGGCAACAAATTTCCAGAGCTTAATTGTGCATTGAGTGAAAAAGAATTATCTCTGATTAGTTTAAAATGTGCTACTTGCTAACTTCATGGAGTGCCCCCTAGTCCTTCTGTTATCTGAAAGAGTAAATAACCGATTCACATCTACCCATTCAAGACCTCTCATGATTTTAAAGGCCTCTATCATATCCCCCCTCAGTCCGTCTCTTCTCCAAGCTGAACAGCCCTAACCTCTTTAGCCTTTCCTCATAGGGAAGCTGTTCCATCCGCTTTATCATTTTGGTTGCCCTTCTCTGTACCTTCTCTAGTGCAGCTATATTTTTTTTGAGATGCGGCGACCAGAATTGTACACAGTACTTAAAGTGGGGTTTCTCCCTGGAGCGATACAGAGGCATTATGACATTTTCCGTTTTATTCACTATTCCCTTCTTAATTCCTAACATTCTGTTTGCTTTTTTGACTGCTGCAGCACACTGAGCCGACGATTTCAATGTATTATCCACTATGACGCCTAGATCTCTTTCCTGGGTGTAGCTCCTAATATGGAACCTAACATCGTGTAACTACAGCAAGGGTTATTTTTCCCTATATGCAACACCTTGCACTTGTCCACATTAAATTTCATCTGCCATTTGGATGCCCAATCTTACAGTCTCGCAAGGCCCCCTGCAATTTATCACAATCCACTTGTGATTTAACTATGCTAAATGATTTTGTATCATCTGCAAATTTGATTACCTCACTCGTCTTATTCCTTTCCAGATCATTTATAAATATATTGAAAACCAACGATCCAAGTACAGATTCCTGAGGCACTCCACAGTTTATCCTTTTCCACTGAGAAAATTCACCATTTAATTCTACTCTGTTTCCTGTCTTTTAATCAATTTGTAATCCACGAAAGGACATCGCCTCCTGTCCCATGATCTTTATCCTGTTGGACTCTATACACTCCCGGACATAAAGTGCCACACCCCCCACCAAGTTGATCCTCCCTATCATTGCGATATAATTTGTACTCTGATATAGCACTGACCCATTGGTTATCCTCCTTCCACCAGGTCTGTGAGATGCCAATTACGTCTATCTCATCATTCACTGCTATACATTCTAACTCTCCCATCTTACTTCTTAGACTTCTGGCATTGGCATACTGACATTTCAAAGTGTGTGTTGTATTTATATTAGCAGCCTGCTTTTCAGTTCATAGGGATAATTTGGAATTCTTTAACTCAGGTGATTCTTTTACTTATAGGCACATGGACTATGTTTGCTTTTATTGGAACCTCTCCACCTGGGATGCCCTAAATCACCTGTTTCATTAGTATCCTTCAAAGATACATTCCTCCGAACCATGCACTGCTGAGTGACTGGCGGCTTTCCCCCTTGTTCTGATGGTGGCACTTCGTAAATTACACATTCTGTTTACAGAAGCAAATTCTGGTTTCGTTATGAAAAGGAAAATTCACCTTAGCTGTCTTGCATGTTGTATTCTGCATTCCTCCCGCCTCCTATCCTTCCACCCTTCTCTCTTTTTCTTGCTCTCTTGGGCTCCTTTTGCTGCATGGGAGGAGATTCTTGCAAGTTTAACTGCTTGAAGGAAGATTGATTAAAATCAGCAACAGTTTGAGTTAATTGGATCCATATGCTGGGAAAAGAGCTTGACTAGTTAGAAGTTCTTATAATTAGTTCACAGCTGGTTGGTGAGAAAAACAGAACTGCATTTACAGTTCAGAGAGGGGAATATTTAAAGACCAACTCACTTCTGCCTCTTCTTCTTCAGATGTTGAAAGAGGACGAGAAACAGGAGATTATCCATCTGGCATGCAGAATCCTGGAGGGCTGAAATTTTGTTTTCACAGCCTTCCTGTGTGTAGGTGAATCTTAAGACCCAAATTATTTCATTTTTTTTAAAGCACTTGCAGTGTATACAGTGCTTTGCAAGGTGATTTGATTTCAAAATTTCACGCATACCTTATGCTCTGCATCAATGAGTTACTGTACCTGGCAAGTACTGACAGATCCTGAAGAATCATGTGAAAATACTACATTTATGTATTTTAAAACATTTCTGAATTGCTCCCTGCAGGGTAATTTTTAAAATACTCAATTAAAGAATAACAAACAAGGTAAACACAAAAATCATATTACTTATGAAATACATCAACACACAAAAACCATAAGAATCATAAGAGATGCTGTAAACTAGCGCCAGCATATTCAGATCAATCTCCTTAAGGGTTATGCTTTAATGAGCTCCCAGTACTTGTGATATGGGCTATGCCAGTACATAGTGCTCTTCCTTGGCCTTCTTGAGGTGCCTGCATCATTCTAGCACCCCGTGAATCTCATTTTGAGATCTCATAGCCAGTATGAAGCAACCTACTTGAATATATAATTCAGTAACAGAGTAACAGTGGCAGATGAAGACCAATGGTTCCTTCAGTCTGGCCAGCAAGTTGCTCGTGGTAGAAAATGCCATTTTGCAGATAGCCCCATGCTTTCTGTCAAGGGTAATAACTGCTGTGGATTGCCCTTAACAGATGGTATGGTGGTAACCTGCACAGAGCAGTTGTCACTACCCTTAACAGAGAAGGCATTGGAGTAACTTGCTTGGAACGGCAGTTACTACCCTAAACAACTGGATGGGCCATTTAGATCTTTATCTGCTGTCATTTACTATGTTACTACTACCCAAGCCAAATTCCCTAGCTTACTACTGCCTATCCTGCCATGTTCTCAGATAAGCTGTCATGTCTTCAGAAACGAGGATAACCCGCCCTGTTCCAAACTCAATCCCACATTATCCTTCTCCAGGCTGCCCCACCATGTTCCAAGCTAAGTTTCTCTCCTGTGTGGCTGCACACAAACTGCATTATAACTTAATGTTGTTGCCTGGCTTAGCTTCCCTGCCCACTGCAACAAATATAGTGAGAAAATGCTAATACACAATGATGATATAAACAAGTGGCATCTGTACACTCAATGAAGAGAAATAACTTAGGACAAATTGTTCAAGTAGATGGAGTGGTTAGGGAACACTTCTGGCAGTGCAAAGAGAAATGGCGCCGGCGGAGAAGATATAGGCTCGCTTCCCTTGAAACTTCGGCTCTGTCATTTAGATCAGAGGTTGAAACTGGCAGGAGTCTAGTAGTTCCCAGTTCTTTGGTCCCTTTCTTGTAGGAGCTTCATTCTCGTCAAAGTATTAATCTGCACTGTTGCAGACTGAAATTCCAGGATGTAATAGACTTAGTGTAGATACAATACAATTTTCTCCAGTGATCTTTAAGCTGACTCTTTGAAGCTTGATGGATATCATAGCCTCAAATGATCTAGTATCACTTGAGCTGAATGATCTGGGATTTGTTTAACAGAACTACTTTCTAAAATGTAAATGTGTGAGGTTAATGTCCACCATGTTTTATGACCTTGATTAGCACCTTGCGATTGGGTGATAGCTGAAGGTATGATTTTTCAGGGTTATTGGATTGTTTTTTAATAAGGCAATTTGGTGCAATTGCTTTCATTTATCTTGCTAGTCTAGTGAATCTAAATCCTAAACAAAAAAAAAAATGTATGAAAGAACATAAACCTTACTACCATCGAAAGAAATATTGGTCTTTTGTTTATGCTACACTGTGAACCACCACCTGGATCCAAAGTGACACACTCATTAATGTGGTATCTTCAAGGCCTTTCTTGCTACTTGTAATTTGATCAGTAGCAGTTCATGTCTCCTAGCTTTTTGGAAGCATCTTTTTTGCTGGTAGTTAATCCCAGTGTGTATTTAAACCTTGGTGGATCCTTTTTCTTAATTGTTCTCGGCTAGTGCTGCACCAGTCATTGGAGATCTGCCTGTTGCTAGGCCCTTAGCATATTGGATTTAGTCTGCTGGCTATTGTTTGCTATCTATAATAGGGTAGATGATGATAGTGCAAGCAGCTTACATTTCCATGACTATCACCCAGCTGAGTACCACAGAGTCCTGGCGTTGTTGATTGGCATTGCTTCTGTAGCAGAGTGGATTAAGGCTGGTGAATGGTTTCGAGAAGAAAGTGCCCTGACCCTGGCAGTATTATTTCTCCTCCTGAGTAAATAACAGTTTGTTTTTATTGTGTGCTCAGAGGGTAGGGGGAGAGTTTAAATATGGATTCCCTCAGCTTATGGCAACCAACCTTAAAAGCAGATCAGAGGCCATCAATTTGCTGGAAGAAATGGAGAAGCTTCTAATAAAAGAATTGTAGTTACAGTAGCAGTGCAGCAGAATATGGAAACGGGACTTGAAGATTTTTTTTTTTCATGCACTTGCCCACCCCCTATTCTATCCAACATAATTGCAAATTTGATAAACCGCTTGATTTGGTGGACTGAAATTGTGCACCTAGAACCATAAAATTAGAAAACTGTTTACCCTAAAATAGATCTTGCACCTGGTGATTGATAACTGTCAGCTGGGGCTGCATAACTTTAACATGCATAAAAAGAATTTTAAATAGATTAGAAAATATAAAATACTAGTAGTAAAAGCCCGTCCAAGGATGGGGAAATACTGTGAAGTGTAGGGAGTGCATAATTGAGATGTGTGATAGTAAGGAAGGCAGGCTGAGCTCAGATATACTGTATGATAGTGGAGAGGAGATTGGACAATTCAGAGAGAGAGAGGGGGCAGAGTTGGGGAGTATACGGTGGATTGGACAGTACTGAGAGAGAGGGTGGAGAAGAGTACAGGGAGAGAGAGGGGCGGAGCAAGAAAGTACAGGGAGGGAGCGGGTCAGATTGCAATTTGTATACCAGTGATGCAGGTGTGGGGCATCTTTCCTCTTTATTATAATTAGATGTATAAAATGGATTTGGCTTATGGACTTTTCTTCTAGGAACTTGTCCAAACCTTTTTTAAACCCAGCTACACTAACAGCTTTCACCACATCCTCCAGCAATGAATTCCAGAGTTTAATTATGTGTTGAGTAAAAAAAATATTTTCTCCTGTTTGTCTTAAATGTATCACCTACTAATTTCATTGAATGTCCCCTAGTCTTTGTACTTTTTGAAAGAGCAAAGAACCAATTCACATTTACCCGTTCCACTCCCTTCATTATTTTCTAGACCTTTATCATATTTTCCATCAGCTGACTCTTCACCAAGCTAAAGAGCCCTAACCTCTTTAGGTTCGCCCTTCCCCCAAGGTGAGTTATAGTCAGGTACAGTAGGTATTTGTTTTTGTTCCCAGAGGGCTTAGATTCTAAGTTTGTATCTGAGACAATGGAGGGTGAAGTTGCTTGTGCAAGGTCATAAGGAGAATCATTGGGAGAAGCAGGATTTGAACCCTGTATTCCCTGGTTCTCAATCTGCTGCTCTAACCACTAGGCTCTCCACTTTCAGATTTCAGTTAAGACATATCATATCCTAAATGTATTTATTTATTTATTTGTTGAGTTTTATATACAGTCATTCGGTAAAGCCATCATAACGGTTTACAAAATTTAAATTGTAACTCTCTTAACAATTGTGGGAAAAAAGTATAACAATGTGCATATTAAACAGAGGTTAAACATTTCAAGTCCAGAAAGTATCATTATGTGGGAGAAGGAGGGATTGTTTGTTCTGGTTGGAGAGAAGTTATTTTGAGGTTTTTGGATGAAAGTTCGATTGGGAGTTAGGATGTTCAGAAGTATGAAGGTAAATTTTTAGGGTCTTTCTGAAGAGGGCAAAGTCTCCCTCAGCCCTAATCTCAGGACCAGCAATTTGAAACAAGCGTGTTCTCGTCTCAGATAAATGGGCCACTATAATGGAAGGGATGTCCAGGAGATGCAGTTGGGTTGATCAGAGAGCACGGAAAGATTGGTATCTCTGCACAGACTCTGTCAGGCAAAGGACAGATTTCCATGAAGGGCCTTGAAAATTAAGGACAGAACCTTAAAGCGTATCTGCCGGTTAATGGGTAGCCAGTGAAGACTAGCCAAAACTGGGGAGATGTGTGCACAAGAGGGAGTGCCTGTAATTAACTAAGTTTCTGAAATGTGGACAAGTTGTAGTGATCTAATGAAAGAATTGGGCAGGCCCAGAAAGACAGCATTATAGTAGTCTAGTGAGGCAAGGATGATGGATTGGGTGTCCGTACAGAAGTCAGCAGAAAAAAGAATAGGTCTTATAAGCAGGCGGAGCTTATAGTATGAAGACTGGATAAGTGCATTTATTAGGGGGTGCATAGACAGAAGGGGATCAAGCATAACCCCTAAATTGCAGACCTGAGATTTAAGGGGGATAGAAAGTCCATGAAATGAGAAACTGAGGGAAGACCGGCTAATTCTCAGCGTAACAGGACCACAGTCTGTTTTCCGTAGGCTCAAACTCTGTCACTTTTCCTCTCTTTTCTCTCTCTCACCCACCTGGCCTCTTGTATTTGTGATCTCTGACACTAATTACTCGTTCCCTTCAGCAAAATCCTTTTTGCCTCTAGTTATATTTTTTGAGCAGTTTTGCTTTTTTTGTTCTTTCCTTTCAGTATGGAAATATGAACAATGCCGTTTAAACAGTAGGCAGGTGATGTGCCTGCCCCTCAACCCCTAACTTGATTGCCTTACTAAACAGAAGGACATTTTCTTCTCATTAAATACTTTTGTCCACACATTTTATGCAGCCTACAAGAGCAAGCAGGGGGGGAGGGGGGCTGCTCTTTCATGTTTTGAAGCAAAGGGTTGTTGCAGTGCGTTAAAGCAGTGTCAGGGTGTTGTCTGTTTCTCCTGTTATTGGCAAAGTCGGTGTGATTATTTTCAGGGTTGCCATGGGGAGGCTTTGCGATTTCTATTAGGGACATTGAATAAGAAGTTACTGTAATTAGAGAGTGGCGATTTAAAAAGTATATACCCAGACTGGCTCAGAGTTTGATTCCTAGATTAGGTCATGATCATCATGAGCAAGGGTGACATCTGGGGGGCTGGATTTATAGCCCATGATACAGAATTCTGGAAGGCTGTTTGGTGCAAGGCTCCCGGCCAGTTTGGTATCATCTCTCCACCAGCACCGGCAATGAGGAAACCGTCCAAACCTGTGAGGTTCCCAAACTCCTCCCAAAGTTTGCGGAATAGTTCTCTGGATAGCGGAAGGGAGAGCAGGGTGGACACTTCCTTAATCGACCCTTCCCTTTTATCCTAATAAAGAATTAGAGGAAAAAGAAAATGCCAGAACTTGAGAGAAGAACAGAATCCTCTCTCAAGTCAGCGCCATCTTGGATCCCCCTTGCCTACGTTTCTTGATCTCGTAAAAACCTCTCTGTGACATGGTGAGATTTTGGGCATCCTTGACTCTTGGAATTCTCATTGTTCCAGACTGAAAAGAAGTTACTTTTACTTTTCAAAATGTTTCTTGTCCAATAGCAGTAAAATGCTTCTGAGGTAAATGTCTTGTCCATATGGCTCTGCAAATATATTCTCATTCTTGCCCTGCAGGATCTCTGGGCTTTGGCACAGCTGCTTTACCTATGCACTTCAGCCTTTATTTACACTGTTTCAGTATTCATTTTTTCCAGTATTCCTGGTTACTATAAAGCTCTCAAGCCATCAAAATAAGTCTAATGTATTCAGTAAAATAAAACGTCAGACCCTCCTTCCTTCCCACCCCTCCATTTTTCTTTGTCCTTTGTCATTCACTTTGCTCCATCTGTCCTCTTCAGAGTTAAGATTAATAGCTTGATCTCTCGTTTGCAGTGAGCAGTAGATAAGAGTTTAAAAGTCAGGTTTTCTCTCCCTGTTGCTTATGCTGCAATAATTCATGAAGCATCAACAGAACTGTCCCAAATAAGATTGAAAACGCAGCCACTTTGATAATTTTATTATGTTAATTGTATTTATTTTCTGTATGCTTTTGATATAAACCTTTCAGACTGTGATTCTACTCTGAAGAGTATTGATTACCAAAAATATTAGGGTTAGCCAATCTTTCAGAAATCTATCCCAATTAGAGTATGATTATGGTATCACAGTGTTTCAAAAAGAAAAACAAAAAAGCATGATGACAGGTAAAGACCATATGAACCATCTAGTCTTCATCTTCTGCTCAGCTTTCTAGTCCCTCCCTCTCCCTCAGAGAATCCTCTATGCTTATCCCATGCTTTCTTGTATTCTAATATGGCCCTTGTCTTAACCACCTCCACAGGGAGGCTGTTCCATGTGTTGTCCACCCTTTCTGTAAAGAAATATTTTCTTAGATTATTTCTGAGTCTACTTGCTTTCATGCTCATCCCATGATCCCTCACTGCAGTGTGCCTTTCCATTAAAAGAGACCTTTCTTCCATGTATTTATTCCTTAGAGATATTTAAATGTCTCTATCATATTACCCCTTTCCTCTGAGGTATACATGTTTAGATCCTTGACTGCCTCCATATGCTCTAATATAGAGACCATTGATAGTTTTCGTAACTGCCTTCTGGACCAACTCTCTTCAGTTTATATCCTTTTGTAGGAGCAATCTCCAGAACTCTACATAGTACTCCAAAAGAAGCCTCACCAGAGACTTTACAGAGACAATATTACCTCCTTTTCCCTGCTGGGTATTCCTCTCCCTAAGCACCCAAGCATCCTTCTGGCTTTTGGTGTTACCTTTTCTATCTGATTGGCCATCTTAATATCATCAGATATGATCACCCCCTAGATCCCACTTTTGCTTTGTGTGCCCCTTTGAGGAGATACGTCGAGACAATTTTTTATGGGAAGTTTTACTGTATTATTGCTGATGCTTTAGTGGGTTATGTTTTATATAGTTATTGAGATTTTGCATTTTATGAAAAGTGGGAAAGAGAGGGGGATTAGTTAATTGCTCAAGAGATTCATGAGGTAATGACTGTTTAATCCCTGAGTGAGAGAAGGGCACTGGGCAGGCTATTGGGTGAGTGTGGATTGGATTATATCATTGTATATATTTGATGTGGTTTTTTATGATTCATTTGGTTATGTATTTATTTGATTATGCATACAGTAGTACATTTTAGGATGTATATTATGGTTGTGTGTATTTGATTGTGTTTTGACTGTACATTTTTTAATTATTGTAACCACTTTGAGCATTAGTTTACCTAGCTTTTCAGATGTTGCCCTTTTTTCCTGTTTTTCTGTGTTTAAAGATTTACTTGAATACTTTTACTTACCTTGGGGCTTTGTCCATCCATCCCTTATAGTGGCAACTATCATTAAGTCTCCGTTTGAGGTAGAATGTTAGATTCCTATCATTTTTCTTGTATTACGCTGTTGAGACCATAATTTCCTGCCCATGATATTGGCCCTGTTGCATTCTACTGCAGGCTGATACAAGAAATTGAGCGCCCGCTCTCCCAACGCGTGCCGATCCACCTCTCCCGGGCACCCGATTAATATATTTAAATTAGCTGCCACGGTAAAAAGGAGGCACAAGGGGAAATTGTACGTCTCTAGTGCCTCCTCGGCATCAGACACCCAGGAAAGGTGGCTATCAGTGTGGGTCAGGAAAGGGGTGCTCAGTATGAGCTTCAGTTTTCTCCTGCTGCCGGCACAATATACACCCACAATATATACACGGCCTGGACTGTATATGTTGTGAGTGTATATTGGGCACCCAGAAATTATTATTTTTTTTTTTTTACTGATTTTGCTTTCTGTGGTCCTCCTACTTAATATCGTGACGATAATAATAGGAGGGATCAAAGAAAACATGATTTTGTGTTTTTATGCCAGCCCTAAAATTTTTGCCAGCGTGACAGATTTTTATGCCAGCCCTAAAACTTTCCGTGTTGCAAAGGCGCATTGGGCGTGCGGGAAATTTTTTACATCACAGGGATTAGTCCCATCTACATGTACTTTACATGTGAAAAGTGCTATTAGCTACTTGATCGATTTGATGAGTGTTTTGGACACGCTAATCTCCGTTTTGCATTGGGGGTTATGGACGCGCATCCAAAATACGCGTCAAATCGCATGTTGAGCCATGCGCTGGCCGCAGTGCATGGTATTGCATCAGCCTAAGTGTGCTGGTCGTATGTAAAGGTTTGGGATGCCAAGGTGGTACTATTCCAGTTACTTGTAGATATGACATCGTGACCTTGGCTTAGATTCTAATGGTTAAGATCAAAACAGAGAACAGAAGAATGTGAGGGGTTTTTTTTTTTTTTTAAAATCTTTCTATGTGAAAATTCTGTGCATTTATAAATAATGCAGCCTTCTCTTCCTTTCCTAAAATTGGGAGGAGAGATCATGTGCCTTTATTATGTAGCAACTATCACTAAAAGAACATTTTCAAAGAATTGGTTTCAATTTTTGCTCCTTTAGTTTTTTCTTTCTACTCTTCCCCTTGTCCCTCTCCCCATTATTTGGAAATGCATAGGAGCATCTGTCGTCATTTGTGTTGCAAATAATGTCTGGTCTGTATAAAACGATGGTTCCCAAATAGTGATGGAGGGGGTCCCAATCAATGGATGGGGTCATGAGAAATGGTGCCACATGACTGCTCGCTACGCAGACATTCACTGCCCCTGCCCTCCAGATCTGACTTTGACCTGCAGTGGCTATAGGTCAGGTAGCGTGCACTTGCAGACCCTGCCCCCGCCTCCTGCCATGGGCATTCTCTGAGACCCGAAACTCATGCGTTCATCACTGCTGCTGTCATTGCCGCTCGGGTGAGTAGAGGAGGTCTGGGATGAGGGAGGGGGGAGCATAGATGCTGGCTATTTTGTTTTGGCCGTCAGGGTCATGTGAATTTTCAGGTGTGAAAATATGGTGTCCTGTTGGATAAAAGTTTGGGAAGCACTGGAATAAAGAATTTTGGGATCTACATGGGAGGTGGGAAAGGCTTTATAGTACCATTATGCAACATAACAAAACATTCAGAGAGCTTGTACGGCACGTTAAGTCGCTGATGGTGTGGTAAAACTGATTAGGAGGGATTTTGTTTACTAGAAATGACATATTACGTTTTATTTCAGTGTAAGCCCATTGAAGTAGCAGCTTGGTACTTACTCTTTATTGTGCTTACAGGTTGTATATTTGCAGTTCAAAGGAAGCAGAGGAGAGAATGAAAAACGTGTCCCTGTTCCGATAGTCTTCTACTGGTTAAGCGTAGTGATGATGATGATATTATTAAACAAAGTGTCCCTTTGTGTGCCAGGTGGATTGGATAATAAAATCTATTATAACGTGTTGAAATGAAAAATAATTGCAATTAGATTGCCCAGTTATGTCGTTGCCTTAAAATACGTGCATAATTATAATCTGAGGAAATAGCGTTTCTCATTGAAAGGAATAAATCTCTTTGAAGAATAATTTGTTTTTGTCCGCCACATTGAAATATGCGGGGAAGCAGAGCCCTTTTAAAGTGAATAAAGGATGAAAGAGTAAACTTGTTAAATTACTAAATTCATGCAGAATACAAGAGAAGAATGACCTTTTAAAAGGCTGATTATGTGAAAAGAATGCACTATATATCGAAGCAAAACCTTACGTTCAGTGATAAAAGGCACTTCCTTACCGGACTTTTTAAAGAAATACAATTTATAAATGAAAAAAATGGTTTATGTACTAGGGTTATATGTGCAGTATGGCATAGCTTCATTTTAAAAGCTTTGGAATTTGGAAAGCTTGATATGATTTTTTTTTTTGAGTGCTTATGTGCCTCATTTTATGCATGATGGATGAAATCGCTGTGCTGATCCCCTCTTCATGTCATTAACTACTCAGGAACACTGTCATGCACTGGGAAACTTTCCAGGGTCTCAGCAGGAAGCTAGTGGGGAAACCTATAGTATCTTACAAGCTCAGATTCATGTATGCATTTAGTGGAGGAATATTGATTTCATTTTTGTACTGTGTAGTTTATAAATATGGATTAGGATCTGAGGTTATTTGAGTATGCTTTTTAATTCGCCTTGCATAGGGATTCTTTTGGGAAAAGATTTTTTGTACGCATACCAAACTCTACAGTATTGTCATCACCTTCTGGTTGACTGGGACCTTTTCACTATATTTATAAATCCATCTCTGCAGAACCTTAACAGTTCCAAAAAAGCAGACAAGGTGAGAAAGTGGTAGAATTGGTAAATCAAAATGGTATTAACCCCCAAGAAGTCAAGGATTTAGTGTACTGACTTGTGAGAAAAGAAGAATATGATTAGTGCTTAAGTTGATGGGAGGCGGCAAATTTGTGCCAGTGATGGTTTACCTATGTATGAGTTAGAGTTGAAATGCTGAGTATCTCCACTACAACCATTTCAAGAAGTTCAGAGTAGGCTAGCAGGCATGTCCCTGTAAAAAAAAAAAAAAAAAAAAAAAAAAGTTGTGCTAATCCAGTGTTTTCCAGCTCTTATTATAAGACAGTAAATACAGAGTTTCAGTACACTGAATAACTTGGATCTGATAGACATTATGATCCAAGTCAGTACCAATGGATCTTATTCAAAAAGGGCTTTTTCCTATTTTGCAATAATGTAGACTCAATTCAGGCTCTTATGGCTAATATATATTTCCAATATCATTATCAAGCAATGCCTACTATTCAAAGTTTATATGAATTTTGTGCCACACTTCAAAGCTGTTCAACGCTCATAATTTTAATCATTGTACCCCCGAAAGTCTTTTGATTTCTAAATGTATTTATATAAGGTGCTTATAAAAAAAATCACTTAATTAGCTCATGCAAAAATTGTTAAAATAAGTGAAGCTATATGGTTTCGAAAAAAGGGACTATGAATTGCTGACTCAAATATGAAGTATCTCCTTGAAGTAGACAGAATTTTGAAATAAGACCGAAGTTGGCTTGGTTGGATTGTGTCCTACTGCTCAGTGATACATTGGGAATGAGAGGTAAGTAGCTTTTTTTGGGATGGGGGTGGGGGGTTAACTTCATGAAGTTGTACATTTTTGAGGGTACATCTTATACGGTTAAAAAGGAGGGAAGAGCTCAGAGGTTCAGCTAGATACCTTATCAATGGAGCCTTAAATCTCCTTGGTTGCATGAAAAGTCTTTTTTTTTTGCTAAATTTTGGCCTTTCCTGTAAGTCTTTCCCTCATTATCTCCCAGTTGAACTACTGCAATGTATTTTTATAAAGGACTATCTAAAAAAAAAAACACCTAAAAATCTGTGTGTGGAATTTAACCTGTCCAAAAGAGTACACTACGGCTTGTATTAGAGAGATTATGGAGGGGAGTGTGCTATGGCTATGCTGAGGGAACTTCACTGGTTGCCTATTGCTTCAAGGATAAAATTTAAGTTGCTTGCTATTGTGCTTAAAGCTCTGAGATTAAATAACTGGAATAGATGGAGCTGTCACAACTCCTTTGTGTGAGAACTGTGAGATGCTAGATTAAGGGACAGAACTTTCTCTGTGGCAGCGTTCTTGCATTGGAAAGGCCTTTCCATTGAAATTAGAGATCATCAGAATTACATGATGTCTAGAAAAATATGGCTGGGTTGTTATCATAAACAGATCATATTTATTCTTTTCTTTACTGGAATCTTATGCTGATATTTGCTATATAGTTTATTGCCATACAGTGGGTCTCCATTTTATTTCATTAACTCTCGATTTATATTGTTTGAAAACTTTTTAAATTCATTGTGTTATATAATTTATGCTCTTTATGTTTTTATTTAGAGTGGTTGTACACTGCTTTATATGGACTAAACTCTCATAAAATAGTTTATAAATGTTTTCAGTAAATTATCTTGGAGCATCTTGAATGACTGTTTGACTTCATATAGTTATGCAGTGCTTTGAATTATTTAAAAATGTTCACAATTTTTGCATGTGTTGGTGAAGTAATTTTATAGGTCAAGGGCACCACCTAGACAAAGGCAGATTAATCCATGATCAACATCATCTAGGTGCTGGTGCTACTGGTGTTCATCATGTGCCATTCCAGTTGGAATAGCTAGATGCAACTAGAACCATGGCTTTTCACTCTTCCGTTGGTTTGAGTATCTGCAGTGGAAGAAATGAAGCAGAGTAAGCAGACATCAACCTAAAACATGTTGAGCATGTTGGACTTTTTGACCTCAACAATCCACATTATACCCAATGCATATCTTCAATGAAATGACTCCAAAAAGAGCCCAGATTTGAACTATATCCAGAGTAAATCAAAAAGAAGAAAAACTCACTCACATTCACATAGAATATAAACAGGTTAGGGCTCTTCAGCTTGGAGAAGAGACGACTGACAGGAGATGAGTACGGACTATAAAATATTGAGTGGTATAAAATGAATAAACAGGGAGCAGTTATTTCTTTTCAAATAGAGGACACTCGTGAAGGTAATAGCACATTTATAATAAATTAAAGAAAGTGTTTTTTCATTCGGCGCACAAACTGTGGCATTTGTTGCCAAAGGACGTGGTGAAAGCAGTTGTTATAGCTGGGTTATAAAGGTTTTGGACAAGTTCATGGAAGAAAAGTCTGTAAACCATTATTAACTGCATATCCCTGGTTTATGAGCAAGAAAGATTGGCTATTGTGAACTCGATTGACCATTGTTGGAGACAGGATGCTGGGCTTGATGGAACTTTGGCCTGACCTAATTTGGTATTTATGTTCTTACTGTGTTATGTATGAATTTTATTTTGTAACAATAATTTTGTTGAATTCCTTGCCTGCACATTGCCTAGAGATCACAGCTTAGGCGATAAATACATTGGACTAAAATAATAGAAAGACAGAGATAGAAAGGTCTCTTGTACCTGAAAATAAAGTAGGTAGACTGGATGGGTCTTACGATCCTTATTTGCCTTCAGATTCTGTTTCTAATAAAAATCAATTCACTACTGAATGAGATTTTTTTATTTATTTTAAATAATGATGAACATTCTGATAAATGTAAATTTTGGGGGGTTACTCTGATTTTCATATTATTATTTTTTTTTTTTGCTTTTGGTCCTTTTTTCATATATATATATATATCATAAATGTTCTAAACAGTTAATTCTGATTACATTTTGACTTTTTCTTACCATGTTGTGGTGGTCATATGTTGTGTAGGGAGTGTGAGTATCTGTTTCTAGGGAAAGCCGCCAAGTTTTATGCAAAACAGGATAGGAAGGTCAGAAGTCTAGAACGTCATTAGATAACTTTTACTTTGTGGGGTAATTTTCTAACTGATAGAAAAATTACAGCCAGTGGGACACTGTGATGCATGGGTACAAAATATAGCAAAATGATTGAACAGATAGAAGAGAGTGGTGGTTTAGATTCCATAGAAGCAAGTGAAATAGGAATTCTGCAAAAAACAAACCATAATCTTTATGGGTAGAAATTCCATGCACGACAAGGAGGAATATAGCGCCTGGGAGTTTACTGCCACGTACCCGACCAGGATAGTGTGGAACCAGAATAATAATGGGAGACTTCAATTACCCTAACATTGATTGGGTAAATGTTTAATTTGGGCAAGACAAGGAGATTGTTTCTGGACACCATAACTGGCTGCTTCATGGAGCAATTGGTCTTAGAACCAACAAAAGGGGTGGTGGGGGGAGGGGGGGCTGCTTTAGATTTGCTTCTCACTGGAATGAGGATCTGCTGCAAGAGGCAGCAGTGATATCTCACCCCTCCCACAGTAAAATCACCTCCAAGTTTGTACCTGAGGCAATGGAGAGTGAAGTGACGCGCCCAAGTCGCGAGGAGTGTCTGTGAGATTTTAACCCTGGCTTCCCTGATTCTTAGCTCGCTCGCTCTAACCACGAGGCTGCTCCTTGTTTTCAGTGGCCCCCAGTGCTATTTTCCTAAAGTAAGGACAGTGAGAATTTTAATTTGGATATCTAGTTGCTATGTAAAGGTATTACCTATAAGGAACCCTTAGTGAGATATATATACTTCATTTCTGTTTTATATATTAAGATAGCCTTTCTAGGCTTAAAATCTAAATCTGTCTCATGGAAAATTAATTCATCCTTTTGTGCAGATGTATCCTGTAAGACGGGTGGTATCTCTGTGTATGCGACTATCTCAGAAGTCTGGGAGGTTGAGTGGGTCCACTAAGGGGGTGGGCCCATGCATATGTTATAATTATATAGCTAACTAGCCTGGAGATTAGTGTGGGGCAATAGGAATACAAGATTTTGAGCTTAGGCTCACCGGTTCCCAAATGCCCAGGAAAGAAGGGAAAACGAATGGGCAACAACTGGAGAGACTAACGCGAAAGAGCTCCGTCCAAATGTCAGCTGAGGAAGGAGATCGTTTTTCCACCTGTAAAGTAAAAGATGAAATACAGAATAATGTTTATACCATGTGGCTTTTGTTCAGTGAAAGGGGGAGGGAGAGTGCAGCTTCCGCTGCACTCACTGACATTCCTAGCTTTATTTGTTTGTACTGGAATAATTAAACAGGAAAATGGTTAAAAATGCAAACTTTGTATTCTGTTTATTGTCAGGAAACCTCTGCTAATAAAAGATTGGGTGCAATCTTAACTCTCTGTGCCTGATAGTGTGTTTTATTTTAGATGCCTTTGGTATAAGAAGGTGGGAGCATGAGTGTCGATTGGGACGTTTCCTTAGGGTTATCCTTCTAGCCACACTGGGAAGAGATCTAGGGGTAAATTAGGACATTTGCCAGAGTCTCTTCCCCTGTAGTTTACAGCTACTGTGCAGTAGAACTGTTGGTAGTCAAGAATTATTGTGTGTGTCAGCAACTAACAAACTAAACATAACCTCCTTTGTGATATGCTTACTGGCAAAGTGGGATGCAGTTTCTTGATAATTTTGCCCCATAAATCTTCATGTACCAGGTCAGCTAATCGGGGTAAGGCAGAGTTTGATGAAACTGCAGATGTAAGCGATCTGTTCTGTACTGTATGTTTAGATTGGTAATGAAGGCAGTGTGTTCAGTACTTTAGCTTTTATATTGTAACCAAGACTCACTGACTCGGGCAGTGTACCAAGACCAGAAACTTAATGCCAAAATGTGAAAGATCTCTTTTCAAGGCCACCTTTGACACTTTAGATTTTGTGCCAGATTACTGAGGCACAGCAAACATAATGCTTGTTTTCAGCTTGCAAACATATCCATATCTTGCACAAAACGGAATTCATTGTAGCCCAAAAGAGCTTGTCTATCTTTTCTTTCCACTAGAAACAATTGTATGACCTACAAAACCTACTTTCACATTGGTCTTCTTCCATTGGCAAAATGAATCTGCCTGTTAAGTTACTATAAAGCAAAAATATAAAAAGGCTTAATTGAACACCACCCTTATATTCACTGAAAAAACACATAGAAACATAGAACATGATGGCGGGTAAAGACCATAGGGCCTATTTAGTCTACCTATCCACATCTCCTTTGCCTACTAGCATTACTAGCCTAGTCCCTACCATTTCCTCAGGATAGCTGTTCCATGTGTCTACCACCCTTTCCCTAAAGAATTATTTCATTGGATTACCCCTGAGTCCAACTCTTTTTCCCCTTATGCCATGACCCCTCATTTCAGAGCTTCCTTTCTGTTGAAAGAGACTCTCCTCTTGTTTGTTTATTCCTGGAAGTTATATAAATGTCTCTATCAGATCTCCCCTTTCTATTCTTTCCTCCAGGTACACATGTTTAGATTTTTAACTCTGTTCCCATATGCTTTATGATGAAGACCCTCTGGACCAACTATTCAGTTATATCCTTTTGAAGGTACGACCTCCAGAATTGTACTCACTACTCCAAATGAAGTCTCACCAAAGACTCCTGCTTCCGTCTGGCTTTTGCTGTCACCTTATCTAGTTATTTGGCCAACTTATGATCACCCGCAGATCCCGCTACTGTTTTGTACACAGAACTTCACCCCATATTGAAATGCTCCCATGGGGTTTTGCAACCCAAACGTATTACCTTGAGTTTTTAGCATTAAGACTGTAGGCCATTCTTCAAGCTTCACTGGATCCCTCATGTTTTCCAGATCTTAGGGTGTCTACCTTGTTTCAGATTTTAGTGTCATCCACAAAAAGGCAAACCTTTACCAATAGCCCTTCTGCAATATCGCCTACAACAATGTTAAACAGAACTGAATCAAGGACTTATCCTTGCAACACACCATTGGTAATTCCCATTTCCTTGGTGTGAGCCCCGTTTTCCTTTGACCCTTCCATCGTAACCAGTTCACCCAGCCAGTCATTTTACAGCCTATACTCAGGGCATTCAGTTTAGAAATAGTTATAAATCACCTATGCGAGTCCATGTCAAAAGTCTTGCTGAAATCCCAGTAAACTGCATCTATCGCTCTCTGTTGTTCTAGCTCTCTGATCATCTAGAGAGAAACATCACAGCATGTTTCCATAATTACTCATTTTTAATAAAAATGTGTAATCACATTGCCATGCAATAACAATGTAGCACAGGGCTTTTTTTTCAAGGGATATGTGCTGGTACTGAGTACCAGCACCTTTCCCTCCACCTACTTGAATTGCCCTGTGGTCCTTCAAAAACATGCATCCTGTGCCACTTCCACTCCTCCTCGCTGAGTCCTTTCTTCTGCATGGAGAAAAGACTTGAAAGACTGCTGCCTGGGCAGGGAGATGGGGGAGAAATGAAAACTGATGCTAGGCCCCTAGGGAAAGCGAGGAGATTAAGTCTGCCTACTGGGAGGAGGGAGGTGCAAGACAGAGGAGAACCCTGGGGGCAGAGGGAAAGGTCAAAGTAGTGTGAGGATAGTGGGAAGAGTTAGGTTAGGGTCCCCATCATCATCCTTTTACATATTATATATGCGTGTGTGTCTGTGTCTGTGTAAAAGGGAGGTGTTGTGATGGAGTTGCTGTGCCACTGTCATTCTTGTGAGCGAGAGCTGTTGTGTTAGACTCTAAAATGTCCACACGAAGGAAGGAAAAAAAGAATCCCTTTTCCTTTTGGTTTAGTGATTTGAATATATCAGCTTTGGAAATGTGAATGAGCAGCATCTTGACATCTTTCTCCGGTATTGCACTGCATACAGAGTTTGATTTCAGTTCAGATTTTTCACATTTCTGTTTATAATTTGTGGTCACTTATTCTGTGCTTGCTGAAGGTCTATCTGTGTTTTGTTAGTGATCAAGATGAGGTATTCTGCCAGCATGTAGTTTCTGTATAGTGATCTCTGTAGCACTCCAGCTTGTAATGGTTTCCCAATAGGAGGTGTATTGGTGTTCTAGGGTCGGGTGTATTATTTACAAGCTGTCATTTCATAGGCTCTCCAGCCAATTGCAGGGGACAGGGTCCTGATTGGTTGCCCCTTCCCATCCCACCATTAAGTAGGGCCCTAAATGTGACTACTGGTACCTATTTCTTTCCAGAAAAGAACTACTATATCAAAAAATGTTCAAAACTTAAACAGTATACAAACACAAATCCTTATAGAAACATAGAAATGACGGCAGAAAAGGACCAAATGATCCACCCAGTCTGCCCAGCAAGCTTATGCCAGTATCTGCTGCTCTGTGCAGGTTACCCCCATGCTTATCAGTTTACCAGACCTTAAAGGTCAGGGCCCTCGGATGCTGTTTGAATCCAATTTCCCTTAACTGTTGCTGTGAAAGCAGAGAACGGTGTTGGATCTGCATCAAAAGTATCAGGCTTAGTGATTAAGGGTAGTGAAAGCCACATCAGCAAGTTACCCCCATGTATATTTGTTCCCCAAACTGTAAAAGTCGGAGCCCTTGTTGGTTGCTCTCTGAATCCAATTCCCCTTTTCTCACTCACTGCCATTGAAGCAGAGAGCAATGATGGAGTTGCATTAAGCCTTGATACTGTTATTGTTTATGGGTAGCAAGTTACCCCCATGTATATTTGTTCCCCAAACTGTAAAAGTCGGAGCCCTTGTTGGTTTCTCTCTGAATCCAATTCCCCTTTTCTCACTCACTGCCATTGAAGCAGAGAGCCATGATGGAGTTGCATTAAGCCTTGATACTGTTATTGTTTATGGGTAGCAAGTTACCCCCATGTTTATTTGTTCCCCAAACTGTAAAAGTCGGAGCCCTTGTTGGTTGCTCTCTGAATCCAATTCCCCTTTTCTCACTCACTGCCATTGAAGCAGAGAGCAATGATGGAGTTGCATTAAGCCTTGATACTGTTATTGTTTATGGGTAGCAAGTTACCCCCATATGTTTTCTTTATTTATAACCTCTATAGCCTTTAGGGATCCACAGTGTTTATCCCAGGATCTCTCTGATGTTTCCCTTCAATTTTTCTGGCTGTTATTTTGAGGTAATAAAGCAAAGTTGTCTTGGTAGCAGCTCCTTAGCCTTCAACAAAAGTTATTCTTTGGAGGGACCATTGGCGTCCCAGATGAGACCCACATAGATGTCTGTTTGAAAGGTTTGAGTACAAATCAAAGACAATGCTGTGGATATGAATTTTACAGAAGCCTCATATCAGCTGTATGGATCTCCTGGGAATCTTTAAAGGCTGTCAAATCTTTCTGTTAAAGGAGATTTAGCAAGAGGATGTTGATGCTTTTTGACAACAATAGAACAGATTAAAAGTTCCAAGAAAACTGTTGCTTTGCGCAGAGCCCTCTGTCCTTAGCAAGGGACTCGGTGCTTTAGGCAGCCTCATCATGCCACAAAGATCAAGATTAAGCAAAATTGGTGTTGCTAGAGTGGCATCTGCATCTGATGACGTTAATATTATTAAACTTGGTCTCGCATTAGCCCTGTGGACATCTTTTTCAGTTGCCATTTAGAAACTACAGAAAGTAAAGGGGCACATCAATACAACCTCCGCTCTGAAAAATATTCTGATTCCCAATTTAAAGAGCGCAAGACAAAATGGGAAGTGGGGCCAATTCTTCCATTAAGCAAACTAGATGATCTATGTATTTATTTGTATTTAAATCCTGCCAATACTGGGGCCCTAAGTGGGTTACATTAAAAAAATAGTACACAGAAACATAACATAAAATGCAATACATACTTAAACCAAGAATCAAGACATGGCCAACCCCCCAGAAACCTCTAGGTACGCCTAACTGCAGTGCTTTGTAAAAGTCTTCTCACACATGTACATTTTTCACATTCTGCTATCTTAAGAAATATATACGAATCAAAATGCATTCAAGTAGTTTATTTCATTGATCTACACAATGTACTCTTCAATTTCATTGTGAAAGAACAATTATAGAAATATTCAAAAAGTAATTACGATTTAAAAACCAAACAGTTTTAAATGCATAAATCTTCACACCTTATGACTCAATACTTGATGGAAGCCCCTTTTTCTGCAATAACAGCCATGAGTCAGTCAGGATAAGTGTCTACCAACCTTGAACAGCAGAGTGGTGCAGATTTTGCCCATTCTTCATGGCGGAAGATCTGAAGCTTTTTCAGGAAAGCTTCCTTCCTGTCCTGCCTGGACAGGAAGGAAGAGCAAATGAGGGAATTCTGCTGAATTTTTAAATGAATCTATTAGTCTCAGTGAAATGATCACTAACATTGTCCAAAAAACTAGTGTCCAGTATGTTTGTGATGCTCGGCGGACTCGCCCTGTGTGTAGCTTGCTGTTTGTTTGTCTCATTAACCAGATGCATTTATGAGTTTATCTTTGATTTTGTCTGCAGGAAACCATCTGGATAATAGTCATATTATACTTTTATACTGCCTTCCTTCAAACAATTTCAACCCAAAGCAGTTTTACATCAAACAATAAACACAGTAATTTTCCAAAATCACTGTTTAGGATGATATTAAATATTTTGATCAATCAGATTAATGCTGGCCTCCGTTTAACTTGTTTATAGGTAAGTGGAAAAAAATACACACTTGCAAATGATCCTCCTTATCTGTATTATGATATATATTGTTCAAGAACTCAATATCAAAGGCTACTGAAAATAATGGCCAGACACCATTATTATTTCAGTGTTTGTACAAATGCAGGCATAAACGTGTACCCTGAAGAAGAACTATTCACATTCAAAACGTGGTCCCATGTCGGACTAGGACTATTTCACTCACGGCAGATATTCAGGGTTTTTCAAGCCATAAAAAAGATAAGTGCATTCAATTTTGCAGACATTGTTTTATCTGCAAATGAAAATATAAAAAAAAGTATCCAACATAAATGTGCAGGTCGTTCTACAGTGCATTAGAGTATTTTGAATGTAGTCTTTGCTATTGGGTTCTTGAACAATATATCGTAATGCAGGTAAGAAGGATCATTTGCAAGTGTGTATTAAATAATTTGAGCCATCGTTCTTTGGCAAGTACTTTTTCAGACAGGTCTCGCCTATTTGGCAAACCCAAGCATCTTTCAGCAGGATGCAGAGACTCGGGTATTCTCTGGTAAAGACCAATCGATGCACTGTTTCCCATGATGTTATTTCACTGGCATGACATTTTGAAGTGGGAGATCATTTCTTTCCTGGGAACAATGTGACTCTTCTTATTAGGCACGTCTGCTTTACTTCCAAGCAAAAGAACTGTTTATTACTAGAAAATTGTTTGGATTTCCCAGCTTTCATTCATTAGCCCAGGCTGTCAATTGTATCTTTTTTTTTTTCTTTTACAGGATACTGCCTGAATAGTCTTTCTTCCCTTTAAAGCACTGAGTGATTAGTTTGAAAGAATACTGGTAAATTCCTATTTGCCTATATTTGGCTGTGTTGGCTAAAACATTTGTTCTTGAATGAAATTGTCCAGCCTTGTACCTCTACTCCTATAGGTTTTATTATTATTGTTGCTTCAGAATTTATATAGCACCCTATCCCAGGATGCTTTGCAGCAATTTACATATACAGGGTTTCAAAAATCCACTCACCCGCGTTCCCGGGGCAAATGGATTTTCTGGATGGGTGAGGTATAGTCATCTCCAGCCCCTGCACAGGTCACAGGAGGGAAGAGGTGGCATCTTTGACCCTAACATAGGCTGAAGGGGTGAGAAGAGAGTGAAAGATGGGGGGCGGGGAGAAGAGAGAGGGGGATGCAAGAGGTGAGGGGGGAGGCTAAAGGAAGAGAGAGGACTGCCCTCAGGTGGGATTGGGTGATGAGTGGGGGGGAGGGCTGCATGGAGATGTAGTGAGGAGCTGCATTCACCAGGAAAGAAACGCACTTGCCTCTCCCCTCTCAAAACAAATTATTGGGGTCAAGAAGTGGGAGTACGTGGCAAGTGTATTTCATCCCTGCTGAATAATTTTCTAATGCTTTGTTAATGCAGGTGCAATGAGTCCTTGGCCCAAAGAACTAAGTGCAATGTAAGTGGAAGATAAAATGATTTGCTTTAATGAGTGTCGGTGGCAGAGACAGGATTTGAACCTTGGTCTCCTTGTAACCATTGAACTATCCACTTGCTTGAAGTCAGAAGGCCTCTATCCTCACCTGGTAATGTTCCAGAATGTGACAGCTTTCTATTCCTTACGTCGTCATTTTTTTTGGAAGCCTGTCATAATGCAGGAGATGCAACAGGCTTGGGAAGCATTTATCATCTCTTTGGCATTTATACAACTTCAATGCAGAAAGTAAAATTAGTCCTAACATCCTGATCCCTTACCATTTTGCAATATCTAAATTTTTCTTAGATTGAACAAATACAAAAATATTACATTAAATGCCCAGAAAATTTAGGGGAAAAAATCTGTATAGTTGCACCCAGCAAGAAAAGTAAATCTGAAAGGTTTATTCCTTGTATTGCAGAGTGATTCAATAATTAGCATTTGGAGTTGCCAGGCACGTAATTCCAGGATCTGCTACTCAGTTCAACTGGTGCTGGCAGCACAACTGTGTTTCCCTGTGAGGAAGTAAGAGGACAGGATACTCTAATGGGAGCTGTATTATACATAGTAACATAATGACAGCAGACGAAAACCAAATGGTCTATCCAGTTTGCCCAGCAATTTGCTTATGGTGGTAACTGTCGTGTCTTGCAGAAATATTACACCACCCCTTTTTCATCCTCAAGCCTTTAGGGATCCCTTACTGTACATATAAAGAGCAAGCTTCAGGCCAAATTTTAAAAGTGGATTTATTTACAAAAGTCCACTTTGAAAATCTACGGTGTTCGCGGAACCCTATGTGGCATATGTGCCTACAGAAAAAAAAGACAGCTTGAGGGGAGGATATGATAGAGATCTATAAAATCATACAAGGACTGAAACAGGTAAACGTGAATCAGTTATTTACTTTTTCAGATAATACAAGGACTAGATGGCAATCCATGGAGTTCACATGTAGCGCATTTAAAACAAATCGGAGAATTCTTTTTTGCTCATCGCACAATTAAGCTGTATAATTAATTGCCAGAGGATGTGGTTAAGGCAGTTAGTTTAGCTGGGTTTAAAAAAGGTTTGGATAAGTTCCTGGAGGAGAGGTCAATAAATTGCTATTAGTCAAGTTGACTTGGGAAATAACCACTGCTACTACTGGCATTAGTAGCATGAGATCATCTTAGTTTTTGGGTTCTTGCCAGGTTCTTGTAACCTGGATTGGCCTCTGTTGGAAACAGGATGCTGGGCTTGATGACCCTCGGTCTGACTCAGTATGGCAGTTTATGTTCTTGTGTACACATTTATGCATGCACTTTTGAAAATCAAAACTAGGAGCGTAAATGATTTTCCTGTCCCAACTGCACCCCAGGGTCACCTCTTGTAAGTGCACATAAATTCATTTCTGCGTCTACTTTTATGCACATAGAAGATCATTTTTAAACAACTGCATGTGGCAGCGGCATATACTTGTGGAGTTTTACCATAGTATATTATAAGCCACCCGTATCTTTACCCTGCAACATATGCACGTATGTAAGCTTACATGCAAATGAATACACACACTGCATTAAAAGTGCTTACTTTTTCTACTTAATTTAAAAAGTGTACATGTGAAAGTAAAGTGGGACTTACTTGCAGAAATCAGTGTATTTAAAAAAAATTGCATGCATAAGTGAAAGTACCAGTGAAACTCCACCAGTTTGCCCAGTCCTTCTCCAGGTCATTGAGACCCTCCTGATTCTTCAGCCCGAACTCCCCCCTAGTACTCTCGGACTTCCGACCCCACCAATAGCACATAATAAAGAAGTCAATTAGCAGGCATGAAATGATGCAAGTAAATAGGTAAATCTACCCACGTTAGTGTCTTTTCAAATAGCAATTCATATTTATTTATACATTTTTATATACCGACATTAGATCAGTGATGTCACATCAGTTTACAAATAACGGAAATGAAATAAGTGGGGGGGGGGGGGGAATTGTGCTTATTCTTAGGGCTCCTACTCAGAGCAACCGTAGACTTCCCCCTTTTTACATGCACACAAGTTTGAGGTTTATAAAATTGCATCTGCACGAGTAAATCCTAAGCCCCCAGGGCAAGTTTCTGAAAACCCATTTATGCACATCCAGTCCTGTTTTACGCATATAAATGTTTTTGAAAACCAGGCCCATAGTGTGTATATGAGGATTTACACACCCACACACATACACACACACTATACACATACACACACACTATACACACACACACACACACACACACTATACACACACACACACACACACACACACACTATACACACACACACACACTATACACACACACACACACACACACACTATACACACTATATACACACACACACACACACACTATACACATAATTGTATTGGGCAACCTGTTAGAGTTCAGGAGTATCTTTTGCATTTCCTCACCAATGTGTGAATTAATTGGTCGCTTTGACTAAAAGTGTGCGTTTTGTTCCAAGATGCATGGACTTTAAGCCACATTGAGAAGAGGCGTAGTGAGGGCAGGAAGTAATGCTGGCGAGGGTTTTGAAAATGCTGTGTGTGGTGTGTCCCACACAAATGCGCCGGTACTTTGTGCCTGCCGGCCCCGTATGTTCACTTTGAGAATTGTTGCAGAGTTTATCCCAATGTGAATAGTTGGAAACTTCCCCGACACCTCCCCCATGCTGGTCTGGAGATGACTGTGGAGCAGTGCCCTCCCCAGGGATGGTTTCCTGGAGAGCTCTCTGTGATATGTATTTGAGAGTCAGGCGAGGGGTGATTGGTGAAAAGCAGTAGCCGTCCATAGCTTAGTGGAAGAATAGCTTCATTAATTCCTGCTCTATGCCTTTTCCATGTATTATCACACAGAAAATTATTTCTCTGTGTGTGTGGAGATTTGGCACAAAGCTAGGTTTTCTGTATTTATTTGACTCTGCTTAGCTGTGAAGCAGGGAGGGTTTGCTGTTGGTGATTTATCATGGGAGCTCATGACTTTGGGACCAATTACATTTATTGCTAGAGTTCCATTAGTTTGTAATGTTTGTTTTAATTTTGGACGTGTTTTCCATAACTGTTTGATATTGTAAACCGCTTTGACAACTTTCATTGATTAGCAATCGATCATGTTTAATAGTAATAATAAAAGCCATATCTCACCTATAGCAAACAGGTGAAAACCAAAGAAAAAAAAAGTATACTTTTCTTCAAATTTGAGAGGCAGGAGTCCTGTCGTGAAAAGATTTCAGTTTAAATTTTAATTCATCAGGAGAAGAAAGGTAATTGAGTCAATTTTTTTAAATATATATTTTCAATAATATCATCTACAAGCTTGATGGCAAAAACTAAATATTACCAAAGAATTATCTGAAAAAGAACATTCAAACAGCAAAAATATACAATTATAGCCCCTAAGAAGAGGAGAATCCAAAGTAAAGTTTCTGGAAGCTCACAAAATGTAAAAGAAAAATATTATATGAGTGGTTAACAATACCACAAATCTCAATAGCTGACATGAATCCTACCGTACCGACAAACTGTGGATGAGAATGGCCCCTTAGCTCCTACTTTTTATAGTATTAACATCTTCGAAAAGGTTAAAAAAAAAATAAAAAAAGACCACATAACTAACATTATCCAATTTAAGTAAACATTTACATGGAAATTATTTTAAAAAGTAGCTCCCAATAACTCATCTCTTATAGCACAAATGTCTTTCCGTGATCCTGAGTAGCCTTACATAAGCCCAGAAAAATACACTTTTAGAATTGAAATGCAGAAAAAGGTCTCCGTGTTTGGCCTAAACTCTTAGAGATACCAGCCTGGCATTTCTGAAGTCCTCATATGCAATATCAACTATCTAGGGTCTCCACAAACAAAATGCCTGAGGTTTTTGATTCAACCGTTTGATTCAGATACATCTTTTACCAATTGATAAGACTATGGCTAAAACAATATATGGTACATGTCCATTACAAGAGATTTGTCTAAATGACCTGACATAAGAACAAGCAGGAGACCTTTCACCTGAAGCTGATCCTGAAGTTGGGCTATGTTTTTCCAACTTGTTGGACTTTGGAGCATTCCCATAAACTAGAGGTTCTCAATCTAGGCCTCAAGACACGTGCAACCAGTCTGATTTTCAGTATATCCACAATGAATATGCATGAAATAGATTTACATGCATTGCCTCCGCTATATAGGTCAACCAAAACAAATGCCCATGGTCTCTTTAAAAAAAAAAAAAAATTCTGATTCCCTTTTGGCTTATTCGGTTAGTCCCATTAAAGTCTACGAGGGAAGCAAAGCAATGATTTTTTTGGACTTGAAGTCACAGAGCAGAGCCAGCTGGTGATGAAACAAGGAATGAGCAACATTTTTTCATCCAGCCTATCTCAGCTGGCAGCTGCATTCTCGCAGCTCCTATGCTTCCACAAGAGAACTTTGATCTTCCCAAATGGCCCTCATGCACTCCCCTCCTCTGGCATCTGCTAGACTAGCTTGATTATACTTTGTGTATTCAGCTGCTGTGCCCCTAAACTTTGGAACAAGATACTACTACCCCTAAGCCTTGAAACACGTTACCTTACCTTCCGGAAGAAACTCAAGGCTTGGCTATTTGGCCTGACTGTCCCCTAGATTCCACAACTTCCCTTTTCCATCATTTGTTTTCTTATTTAATGATTCCTACTCCCACTAGATTAGGTGCCCGTCTTATTTTAATGTGTCTGCACCCTTGTACCTATCCTTATCCCTGTTCTTCAGTCTGTCAAATAGACTTGTGATTTACCACATCTTCTGATTCAGCCCAGATGATCATATCAATCTATCTTTCATCTCTAATCATATTGGTGGATATACCCACCTTAGTGTTCAATGTACCTATGCTGAATGTGAACTGTATTATGGTTGTACTTAATAAATTATTTGCAATCTACCTTGAGGCTATTTTAGGAAAACATGGACTATCAAATGTTTATAAATACAATTTTCTTTCAGGTAAAAGTGAAACTAAGCACTGAACTTTTTTTTTCCAGTCATTCCTCTGTTGAATCTCAAAGAGCAAGAGCAAAGATTCTGAAGCTCCTTGTTTCAAAACTTAGAATGAAAGAAAAAAATTAGAAAAAGGATAATTTAGAGGAGAAAGACAAGTGTGTTTTGGGTGCTACCTAGTATTAGGAAAAAGTATGTAATCCTGTGAGATTGTGTATACCATCAGGGTGACATTACCACTACTGTTTGTGAGTGGTGGACCTTGAACATATGACCCCCCCTTGAGTTCTAGTCATGTACTCAAAGTTAGCCATAAGATTGCTACTGTGGTCTTCTGGGTAACTTGTTGGGGGATGGCCATGCCTTTGGAAGTTCCCAATTGGACCAGCACTGGGTGTGTCCTCAGATCAAGGGCTGGATATAAGGAGCCCTCGTTTGACAAAGCTTTGCTGGTGCAACAGTCTCCTGAGGTCTTCTCTTGTGGGAATTCTTTTAAAAGCACATTTTCAGTAACTTTTGTAAATTAAAATATTTTGTTTAGAAAGTGCGTGTTTGTCCAAGTCGATATTAAACTCCTTCTGCCATGCATCTACCAAAGCTAGCAAAATTAGATAAATCTACAAGTCATTAAGAAATCTGTGAAAGTATGAAATTTGAGTCATTATTAGATTTAAGTCTATTAATAAATGAATAAAATGTTGATGAATGTCTTAGAAATGTAAAGACTAATTTGACGATATTTATTTATTTTTTATTTATATTTTGCTTTTCAGATATAAAAAAAAAGTCTTCCCTTTTAAATCCCAAATCAGAAAGACAAAAATCAAATGATTGCACATTGATCTTAACCTATTTATTAAACTTTATATGTTTTCTAGAAGTTTAATGATTGAATAAAAGTATTTCCAGTGCAGTATTCGATGGTTGCCATGTGCACTTAAAGGTGAATTTTAAAAGCCCGGCATGCACCAAAATCTAGAGATGAGAATGCGTCTGGCACTTGCGCGTGTCCACCCAGTTTTATAAGATGCCGGGATCTGCGCACAAGTGCACATCTCGCATCGTCCAAAAGGGGCGATGGGCATGGGCATTCCGGAGCATGGGCATTCCGGAGCAGGGCATGGGCATTCCGGAGCAGGGCCAAGAGATGGGCGCGCAAGTACCTACTTGTCTTGGGTGTTCATGCACCCAGGTCCAGTGCCGCATAACTTTATCTCTGCTACGGAGGAGGTTTAAGTCTTAAAACTATTTCCAGGCATCTGTGAGGGGTTTAAGGGATTTGGGGTAATTAGGGGAGTTCAGGCTAAAGCACCGGGGGGGGGGGGGGGGTGTGTTTGGACGAATTGTGAAACTGATCATGGCAAGGACGCACACCTTTTATAAAATTCCTTCGCTTACGCAGCTTAACTGCTGGGCGTACACAAGCTTAAAATCAATTGCACATATACGTGCGCCTAAACTATTTTATAACGTGCGCATATGTGCATGCACGTTATAAAATTGCTGCGTCTCTGGGCGTGCACCAACACACATGCATATATGTGCACCTTTTTGAATGTTACCATTCTTCTGTATATAGTTGGAATATATACATTGCTAAAATATATATAATTGCATGTCCTGAGTGAAAACAAAATTCCCTTTTACAAACTAGCTATCTTTTGACATCATGTGAACAATGTAAGCAGTAAAAATTGCTTGCTTTTTTTTTTTTTTGTAGGGCCACTATGACCCAACTAAAACGAAAGTGCTTCATCTAAGTCTGAATCCTGCAAACCTCGCAAGGCAGAATCGCAAAGAGGAGCAGCAGCAGCAGCAAAAGGAATGTGAGAGGCTTCGAGAACTTGTCAGGCTTCTGGAAGGAGGAAATTCTGTCCCTGAAAAACTGGAGATAGCAGGAAGCATACAGACCTCCCAAGAAATTGCAGGTAAGCCATAGTGGACGGGCAGGTGGCATTTCTATTCACTGAGCTTTTAAAACATTAGGAGCTTTGAACCACTGTTACATACAAGAAATGAAAACATGGCTGTTCCAAAATGCATACAAGTCAACACAAACTGATTAAATGATTTACTTTCTCACCGTAACTCTCTTCCCATTTTCCCCCTAATACCCTCTTCTCTTCCCCTAATACCCTCCCAAGCTACCACCCGAATACTCTGCCCATTGCCTGGTAACTGATAATGGTGTATGTTATTGATGTACTCAGTGTTCTCTAATACTTATGAATGTTAATGTCATGAACCGTAGTGAACTAGTGATTTTCACGTGGAATGACAGTATACAAGACTTCTAAATAAAATAAATAAATATAGATGGGGGCCATGGAAATACATGATTCCTTGTTTGTCATCTATGAACCTTTCGGCAAGTGATTCAGGATTTGATTTGGTTGGATGTTTGGTGATCTCACCCAGTGGTTTGTGTAGGTCCATGACTTTTGGAGTATTTGCATGACTACTCTGACCTGAGTCTTTCCTTGCTGAGTTGTAACACAGAAAAAGTGGAAGAGCTTAGGCAGATCGTGTTTGAAAGGATCCAAATCCCATGAGAATAAGATAATTATTGCAATATTTTATCCACAAAATATGAATCATAGCATTTTGGTGCTAAACAATTTGCATTCCTCAATGATCTTCTCCAGTTTCCCGTCATGTTAATTGGATTCCATTCAGTTCCAGTTAATATGTGATAGGGTTCATCTCTTATGGTGATTTTGGAGAGCAGAGTCCAAGGCTATATTTGCTAGAGATCTTCTTTACAGGTTAGATATTTAGGCTGTTTTTCAACTTTAGCCGAGCATGGAGTGGGGTAACTTCGCAGCCTAAAAACCAATGCCATCTTTTATGTGTACTAAATGATGTTAATCACTGGGGTACCGTGAGAGCCAGGAAGTGGGCCTTTATATGCAGAAAACTTTAAATGGAGTCTTGGAGGTGCTCAGTTTAAGTGGGGCTGGTCTAGGAAAATGAAGGCGTAAGTTGGAAGGGAGAGCAACATATTGATGTTTGAGAAATCCTGCTCCACTATCATTAACCCTGGTCAAAAAAAGCATATTGATAATTGTAACATCTTGAATATATTTGTATTCTTTTCTGTGGACATGCACAAATATCTGTATGACTGCAAATACTTTATTAAGTAAATAATAAAGCTTGAAATGTTCAAAAAGATAAAGATCCACTCTAGATAGCAAACTGCCAGGTCACGAAAGTATTAAATCATATTGAATCTCTCTAGAATTACCACAATAAATTGATGGACCCAATGTTTTTGAAAATAGCCTCGTTCATTCACATTAACTTTTATGTAAATGTAGATTCTTATTGTACAAGAGACACAGCCTCAGCAAACAGAGACATATCTTTGAACAGAAAACTGAGACTGAAGCATGCTGTACCACACTCAGAATATAATATTCCATGGTCTCAAGAACAATAGTGCATGAATTTGGCACAGATGAATATGCAAACTGGATTTATGCAGCCTAATAATGAGCACTCTCTTTGAAATATAGCTATAATACATATGGCCTCAAGTCTTTTCTTTGGAAACAGTGAGAAAAATGCCAGTTGGTATCTCATTGACTCGTATGCCCACAAATCTGTTAACGATCAAGCCCTTTTGCAAGGTCTTTGAAATTCTGTGTGCGTTATAGTACTGTAAATAGCCCCTTGCACAAAAAAGCCAAGTCTTTGTGTGTGGAGAATGATGTACAGTAGGTCTCTGTGGCCCTTGTTTATAATGTTGATTCTCTTAGTTTGTTTTTGCCTTTTAACGTCTTGCTCCATTCTCGATGCTGCATTACGCAATGCTACAACCTTTCGTCTTCGGCTGACGGCCTTGGGATTTGACGTTGCTTTAGTACTCCACTCTCTAAGCAACAGGAAGAGCTTCCCTAACTGAGCTGCTTGGCAAACCCATTTCCTTCTCTTATCCACTCATACACCTAAATACTTTTCATATGCTTGAAAAAGAAGAAAATGTTTGTCCTCTATTTCCGTCAAGCAGTATTTTGCGCTCTTGAAAGTTTTCTAACTGAGCAGTTTCTGCCTGTTGGTATTACTCTGATTTTGACTTCATCTTTCTTTTTTCTTGTGATATTGTTCCAAAAAAATAAATTCTATAACAAAAAAGCAGGCAGTGTTGTTCCTAAACAGGGCCTCTACGCTGTAGCTGCAGTCTCTAGCGGCCATTTATCATAGTCGTATCAAGGGCCTCTGCAGTCTCTGGCTGCCTTTTGCTACAAATGGAAAAGAATACAAATAAAATCCCCAGACTTAGAACAAAGAAAAAAGACTGACTGATGTTTTATGAATTATTTTAGAGTGGGATATTTCATTCTAGGTTTATGTGAAGGAGAAGTTTGCTATTAGTGCTGGCAAACCAGCGGGAACTTTGGATTGTTTTTGCTGTTATGTTGGATAGCAGTTCAGCTGTGTACAGGAAAGCTAGAAAAGCATCTGAGAGAAACCAAGCATGGAAAATAACTTATCTACGCAGCAGGTACTTGATTTACTGCTAATAGCGCAATAGTATTGCATATAGGAGTGGAGGAGTAGCCTAGCGGTTAGAGCAGCGAGCTACGACCCAGGGAAACCAAGGTTCAAATTCCTCTGTCGCTCCTTGTGAACTTGGGCAAGTCACTTTACCCTCCGTTGCCTCAGGTACAAAACCTAGATTGTGAGCCCTGTGGGGATAGGGAAATACCCATAGTACCTGAATGTGAAGTGCTGAAAAGTGGAATATAAAAACATATATAATATAGAAGAACATAGTCATCCTGGCGAATGTAATGTAAGGAGCTTTTTGGCAATAGCTAAAATATCCGTTGTGTTCTCTAAGGTGTCGGGTGCTTGTCAGACTGTTCTGCTGAAACTGACTACCAGGTTTGTCTCGGCCGAGAACCATGGAGGGCTAACCTCTAGCCACTGCAGAAGGCAGTTTATGCAGAACTCTTCAAAACTCTGTGGTTTTCTTTCATGAGTTTAATCCTTTCCATCATTCTCTCACTTCTGTTCAGTCTCGCTATCACTTGCCCGAGGAGCCCCACACTGAGTGAGTGTTTTGCAAGTTTGCAGTTTATAAATGTGAACAAGTCAAGAATTCCCTTATTCCCTTAAAAGAGAGGGAGCTTCCTTCATTCCATGTTTAGCTCCGCTTATGGTAAAACTGAGGAAAGTCTTGGTTAGAAGGACATGAACCCATGAAAAGAGAGGTAAGGGTTTTGCAGTCTTTCTGTAGGGAAATGTCTAAGCAAACTCTACAAGTACAGAATCCCGTTCTTTCTTACTTTAGAAATGTATCGTTCTCATCTTCACACTATTGTAATAGTCTTCCAGCTGATGCTTGTAACTCCTCACTTCTCTGGCTTCTTCAGAATTCTGCTGCATGGATTTTTTTTTTTCTCATGTGCCTCACTACTCTCACGTTATTCTGCTCCTCCATTCCCTCCGCTGGTTCCCCGTTAAGTATCAAGCTAATTTTAAGCTGCTCATTTCATCTCAGCCTTGCTCTATACTGTTTTTCTGCTCTTTGTTACTACTCTCCGTACGGCTGTCTCCGCTCTGAGCTGTACAGTGTCCTCCACATCCTGCATACTAAACAGACTAGTTCTCACTTTGTGGCTTTCTCTTTGCTAGTGCCATTTCATTGGAATAAACTTCCTCCTGATGTACAAATAGGCTTGCTTTTTGTCAAGCTTTTGATCAAAACTGCAAACTCATTCGTGTAAACAGGCCCGTTCTCTTAATTACTTTCTTTATGGTTCATTATGGTTTCCTTAGGTACTGTATTAAATGCATATTATTCAGGGGTAACCTGCACAGAATGAGCATGGTTAATGCTAACATATCAGTGAGCAAGGGAAGACTGCATATTTTAGACAACAGCCTCGCAAAGTTTTGTGGCTGTGTAGATTATTTCAGAACTTGGTGGTAAGACATGGAAGGGGTGACTGGGTGTTGGAATTAAGTATTGGTCTTCTAAAAATCAAAGAGAGAGACGACAAGGCCTGAAACCAGCTTGCCAGCGGAGGTGGTACAGATTGGCACTAACATAATTTGGAATACTTGTTTCAGATAACAGAGGCTAAAGGTAGGAACTGGGTTGAGAAGACATGTAAAAGACATGGGAGTTAGTTGGGGAAGAGGATAGCGATGTTGGTTTATGTGAATTGATTTGCTTATCACCCAAGTAATAGTAGCCGAACCAGTGAGGAAGAACCTCAGCTGGGCAGGCTGGATGGGTCAATTGGTGTTTATCCATTGTCATTTACTATGTTGGTATATTTTATATTTCTTGTAGTAAGATGCCCTGGGTAGGTCACAAAATAAAACCCATAAATAAACTTGAAGCTCAATAAGCAAGACATTTTAGTACTTCTGTTGTTCTAGGGCAGAATGAAAAAGTAGAAAAGTTCTGCTTTTGTTGTAACAGCTCTCTTGTTTTTGGTTGATGGCTCAATATGGAGCTTTCACTCACCAAGTTCACCAGTATCTCAAGTTCTTTTTGGAAACAATAGTGCTAGGCATGTTAAAACGTCTGTGGTGTGAGAACAATAAGATATGGGCAGCCGTGCTAGAGTAGCGCCACTGAATCCCAGTCCCACAAGCACGTTTGTGATGCATGCCCTGTTGCACGCCTTAAGTATCCTCAGGTAGAGCATGGAAAAAATGCCATTTTCCCCACAGCAGTGTTTCATTTGAATCCTTAATAAAAAGGATATAGTTTTTAAACTGAGGTGTCTCATGTTTTCCTTAGTCCTGGTGCACCCAAACTTCTCAGAAATGATTTGTCAAGGCCTTTATGTGCATTATTAGCAAATGAATGCTGCATAAATCCCCATCGCCAGTGGTGCAGAACGACAGTAAGGTCAAAGGAAGGAGCCTGTGGTCAGCCAGCAAATGGCCTATCTGCTGTGAGGTAACAGCACTTTGTTGCATGGGTTATAATTAAAGCATCCCAAATACGACACTAAAAACAATGATCTATATGGTTTTCATAGTAATTGCCATTAATAAATGTTCAGAGATTGACTGACCTGCTGGCATATAGCGCACTATCCTCGCTCACAGCTCAAATTCTTTGTTACGCACTGTAATAAGGGAGCTATTACTCTGTGCACTAAAGCTCATTAAATGGACTCTATTAAAAAAAATCAAGGTTATGCTGAGCTTTAAATCGATTTGAGCATAACCACTAGAGGCTAGAATACGGCCTGGCCCGTTGCCATGGAGTTCTTTGGTCCTTTCCTCATTTGTATGGCATTAGTCTCTATTACAGTACACTGTAGTCTCAGAAAAGGACATTTTCAGCTATTAGCCCTAGTAATCTTCCAAGCTGAGCAGTAATGGGATAATATTAATGATGCAAGCGTTGCTAGAACGATTGTTCCATAAGGATTAAATTTGTTAGTTATGATGCGGCCCTCTTTAGATGGCTTTGAAAGCTGGGTTCCAAGGAGTATTCCCTTTAAGTAGTGCAGCGAGGTTAGGTTTATAGCGGGAAAAATTGGGTTGCTTTATTATATTCTGCTGTGTCAATAATAAAAGATTGCCAAAAAAAAGACAGCAATCCAAGGAAAAACCAAACCTTTAAAATATTATAGAAACATAGAAACATAGAAATGACGGCAGAAGAAGACCAAACGGCCCATCCAGTCTGCCCAGCAAGCTTCACATTTTTTCTCATACTTATCTGTTTCTCTTAGCTCTTGGTTCTATTTCCCTTCCACCCCCACCATTAATGTAGAGAGCGGTGATGGAGCTGCAACCAAGTGAAATATCTAGCTTGATTAGTTAGGGGTAGTAGGGGAAGTAACCGCCGCAATAAGCAAGCTACACCCATGCTTATCATTAAAACCCAGCCTCTAGCCTATATTAGGCACCGCTCATGTTAATTATGTTATTACCCCCATATATCTTAATCCAAGTTAATTCGACCTGTTCATTGTAAGACATTTACTTGTCATTGTTGTTATTGTTTAAAATGTAAACCGAATTGATCAATAATTTTGTTATTGGAAAGTCGGTATAGAAAAATGCTAAATAAATAAATAAATAAATGCTTATTTGTTTTACCCAGACTGTGTTATTCAGCCCTTATTGGTTGTTGTTTTTCTTCTCCCCTGCTGTTAAAGCAGAGAGCTATGCTGGATATGCATCGAAAGTGAAGTATCAGGCTTATTTGGTTTGGGGTAGTAACCGCCGTAACAAGCCAGCTACTCCCCACTTTGTGAGTGTGAATCCTTTTTTCCACATTTCCTCTTGCTGTTGAAGCTTAGAGCGATGTTGGAGTCACAGTAAGCATGTGTATGTTTATTTAATAAGGGTATTGACTCCAGGCAGTAGCCGTCATTCTGGCGAGTCACCCACTCTTCATTGGCGGCCTCTTGACTTTATGGATCCACAGTGTTTATCCCACGCCCCTTTGAAGTCCTTCACAGTTCTGGTCTTCACCACTTCCTCCGGAAGGGCATTCCAGGCATCCACCACCCTCTCCGTGAAGAAATACTTCCTGACATTGGTTCTGAATCTTCCTCCCTAGGCGTCCCTAGCGCCTCTTTTTGGACAGGAGCGGCGGCTGTCAGCGGGTTTGACAGCCGACGCTCAATTTTGCCGGCGTCTGTTCTCAAACCCACTGACAGCCACGGGTTTGGAAACCGGACACCGGCAAAATTGAGCGTCCGGTTTTCAACCCGCGAGCCGATTTAAAAAAATTTTTTTTTTTTTAATTATTTTTAACTTTTGGGACCTCTGACTTAATATGGCCATGATATTAAGTCGGAGGGTGCACAGAAAAGCAGTTTTTACTGCTTTTCTGTGCACTTTCCCGGTGCCCGGAGAAATTAGCGCTTACCTTTGGGTAGGCGCTAATTTCTGAAAGCAAAATGTGCGGCTTGGCTGCACATTTTGCTTTCTGTATCGCGCGGGAATAACTAATAGGCCCATCAACATGCATTTGCAATTTGCGGGCGCTATTAGTTTCGGGGGGGGGGGGGGGTTTGGATGCGTTTTTCGACGCGCTATTACCCCTTACTGAATAAGGGGTAAAGCTAGCGCGTCAAACATGCGTCCAAACGCAGGGTATATGTGCGCCGGAGTGCACTGTACTGTATCGGCCTGAAAATGCATTAAAGTAGGAGGTTTTTTTCATTGAGCTATACAAATACTTTACACTTTCATCATGAAAAGGCAATTATAGAAATATGCCAAGATTAAAAATACTGTAAAAAAAAAAAAAAATGTGCTTGCATAAGTCTTCCACCTTTTTTCTTAGAAAGCGCTAATTAGCTCCAACTCAAAAGATTGCCTTAAACAAGGCCCAGAGTAAGTTAAACAGAGCCCACCTGTATCCAGTCATAGTAGTTGAGCTGATTCAAATACTCCTGGATGAAGAATCAAGTTGTTTCTGTTGTATGAATTTGAAGCAGAGCTGTAAACATGCTAAGCTTGCTGAAAGAACTCTGGGATAACATTCTTCAAAGGTACAGATCTGGGGAAGTCTGTAAGGAAATTTCAATAAGTTTGAATATCCCTGGGGGTACTGTCGAGCCCATCATTGTAAAGTGAAAACAATTTAGCACCACCAAGACGTTGCCGTGATTGGATTGTCACTCCATAGTCAGTAGCCATAAATTAAGAAAACTGCTGCGGAAGGTCACTGTAATGTTTAAGATTACTTTAGCAGAACCAAAGAGATCTCTTCCTGATGCTAGGGAAAATGTTGACTGTTCAACAATTTCAAGATTACTACTCAAGCATGGCCTTTGTGGAAGGAAGTCGCTGCTGAAGAAAAGCCATATGATGTACCGCATAGCGTTTGCTGTAATCATACGGGAGAAGGTCTTGCCATCTGAGACCAAAGTGAAAACCTTTGGTCTGAATGCTAAAGTGATATTTGTGGTGTAAAACAAACCCCGCACATCACCTTCCTAACACTACCCCTACAGTAAAACAAGGTGGTGACAGTATTATGTTGTGAAGATACTTTGCATCAGTGGAGACTGGGAGGCTTGGGAAGACGAATAGAAGAAAGAACAGGCAGATCCTAGAGGAAAACCTGTTTCAGTCTGGCATAGGTCTGAGACCGGAGACAATGATCCTAAGCACAAAGCTAAAGCAATAATGGAGTGGCTCATCAAGAAGAAAGTGAATGTTTGAGTGGCCCAGTCAATATTGAATCAAATAGCAAACCTGTAGCAAGACTTGAAGGTTGATCTACAGATAATCCCCAACCAATGTGAAAGAGCTTGAGATCTTCTGCCAAGAAGAATGAGCAGAAATGGCACTATCCCACTGAGCAAAGTTGGTAGGTACTCATGGCTGCTATTACTGCAAAAGGGGCTTCCACCAAGTACTGACTCAAGGGGTGTGAAGATTTATACAACTGAGACTTTTTTTTTTGGGAGGGGGGGTCTTAATTACTTTTGGAATATTTCTATAATTATTTCATGATGAAAGTATAGAGTATGTTCTGTAGATCAGTGAAGCATGCTCCTAATCTTTTTTAGAAAGCATTATGTGAAAAATGTACAAGGGTGTGAAGACTTTTATAAGGCACTGTATATATGCTTGCAGTGACGATAGGCACCTAAATGATGTAAATTCAGTCTCTTCTGCTTCCTTTACCTGTGGTCTCCTTGGTTCTTTGCAGTATCCCTGTTATCCATTTTTAGCAACAGGACATTAGGAAGTACCTTAACATCTCTTTTCTGTCTAAAAATGAGAGGACATTGCTTCATGTTTATTTATTTAAGACATTTCTATACAGTCTTTAACAATATAAAAATTGACCAAAACGGTTTACAATGGTATTAAAATAAATCACATCATGAAAATAAGACTAAAATTTAAAATTAAAATAGACTAAACTAGGAAAATAAAATAAATATAAATAAATCAAAATAAAATACATAACAGTAGGAGAAAAATACAATTTATATGATAAGACCCTAAGCTTTCATTTAACGACTTAGTATGCCATAAACTATACTCCCTATACTTAAAGCTACTAAAAACAAGAGACAGAAGACACGAAGAAACCGAAAAACCTAAATAAAACTGACAGGTAAATAAGCATTCTCTGAAGTACTGAATTATTGACTCATAGCTGCAAATGCTTCTTTAAAAAGATGTGTTTTTAGTAATATTTTTAATTTTTTAACATCGGTGATTTGCCTTAAAACATTTGGAAGAGAGTTCCATAATATGGGCCCTGCTACGGAAAACGCCCTCTCTCTCGTGACGTTCAGTCTGGCAATTCATATTGCTGGAACCTCTAACAGAGTTTTACTCATAGATCTGAGGTTTTTCGTTGGTTTGTAGAACAGCAAGGAGGTGCACAACCAAATCGTGTCTTGATTATTTATGAGTGTATGTAGTAATGATAGTATTTTGTATTTTATTCTGTATTTAATTGGCAACCAATGTAATTTGATTAAAATGGGTGTAATATGCTTTTTGAGCCAGTGAGTACCCGTGCTGCAACATTTTGGATTAACTGTAAGGGTTTAATTATGGAATCTGTGAGGCCTAGATAAAGACCATTACAGTAGTCCAGACCGGAAAAAATCAGACTGGCGTACTGTTTGGAAATCAGATATGAATAGTTGTGGCTTTAGCGGCTTCAAAATGTGTAGTTTAAAAAATGAGTTTTTGACAATATTGGAAATATGGGGCGTTAGTGATAGGTTTGTGTCTATAAGGACCCCTAGATTCCGAGCCACTTTTTTTTTTTTTTTTTATTGACACCATTCTTATTTTTTATGTTGTCGCCATTCTTATTTAAAAGTAGTTTAAGTCCATATAACAATATCAAACAATCATATAACAGGAACAACTGGTATGAACAGAATTGTAAGTCAGACATCTAATATCTTCATCTAACCTTAATAAAGAGCATTAATTACATCATATGCCGTGTCCTGACTTTGTTGTCATGTCTTGAGTTTATACCTTTTTATCCCCTTAATACCCTTCCATCCCACCGCTCCCAATCCCCCTACCCCTTTCATAATCCCACGCACTGATTTGTGTCGTAGAAGAATAAAAAAAGAAAAAAGTAGTTTTACGTCCAGGGTATAAAACTCAGAATTAATTTAACTTAAATTGTTCTTTGAGAATCCCTTCCTTTTATTTATTTGTTATGTATTTGTGTTTAATAATTGTGAATTGTTTTAAGGTGTAATCGGCACTGAACAAATTTTTGTTTTGGAAGTTGCGGAATATAAAAATGCTCTGGGTTCTGGATGAAATATGTGATAGTCCTAGAAATATAAAAACTGACATTTATGTTTTTAATGTTGATACATAGAATAGGATGTGGAGATGAGGTTCAGTCCAGGGCTATTCAGCATTCCTTTGGTTCATGAAACCTAATAGTGGTGAATTTCTAGAAAGAATTCTGGTTGTTTGACTGAAGAACCAAATGGTTTATCTAAATTGAATTTGTACAACTCTCACTGGGGTTCTCCACGCCTTTTTCTACCACTTCTTACACAATTAATGCTGCTGTGTCAGGGTTTGGAAGTGGAGATTAACAACTGGTATTTGATTGGGTAATGTCCTAATATTAATCTAGTCTTGTTAAAGTGGTAAAATTTGTCACTGTCTAGTTGGGAAACCAAGGGAAAGTAGCGAGTTTAAATCTTTCAGCTTTGTGAACGCTTGCTCTAGGAGAGCTTTATTAATGCTGTTGTTGGATGGCATCTGGAAGAAAATCCTCTAAACATGAGACGTTGCAGAGGAAGACTATGATTGCCTGTCACTGGGGAATTCGTTTTCCCTCCTTTTTATGTATCTGTTTCTAATTAATTATTAGCATGTTTGATGTTCCTGTTTATCCCACCTCCTGGAACGACCCCAACCTGCATTTGCGTTCTTTGCTTTGTGTGCTGGTATTTTGTCTTATGTCCTACTAAAAGAGCAGACTGACTTGAATACATTTTCACTGGCCATAGATGCACCTTTGTTTGATTTATGGCCACCTCTTAGAAACTACTGTTTTTAATGCCATATGAAGCAAATTCCTCCCTTGTGGTACAAAAATGATTGCTGAACGTGGCCTTATTCTTCTTATGCTAATGAAAGTATTGGGCCTTAACCATAATCCAAGCGCAGTATATTACACTAGTGAAAGCTCCACTGCGCTGGATCTAGCTTATGTCCCCAATTGTGATTGCTGCTCTTAGCACAAACGGTCGAGGGGCACAGTAACTAAAACAGTAAAAATTCAGTACTAGCACATATCACAGAAGATGTTTCTTTTTCCATCTTGTCTGCCCAAAACAGTGGGTATAGAAGCTGTGTCTTAACTATCTTTGGATTGCAGTGTTTTGTATCTGAAAGTCATTGATTATTCTGTTTTTACAAAACTGCATTTTATATATATATATATATATATATATATACATTTGTTTTGTAGCTGTGCATACTGCTGATGTCCTCTTTGGAAATCCCAGGGATAAGCGCAGGACCTCTCATGGTTGCTCCACACATGCCTGAGAGAAGCCAGAGCTGCAGTGCGAGCTCTCGCTCTGCTTGCTTGGCTCGCACGGAACTTCTGATTCCATCTGCCTGCCGAAAGCAGTTTCCTTCAGACAGCAGGCTTTGATTTGAAATGATGTGCCATAAGGCCTCTGGTTGTATACAATTGAAAATGCACTTTCATTTATCAGCAGGAATGAGAAGAAAAGCTTGTGCTGATGTCTCAAATTTGGGCAGACACAATTTCCCTGACATTAGAAAAACAAGCCTGCCAGCATGGCAGAAGAGAGACTGTAGCAGGGGAGCATTTCCGAGCTCCACTTCACTCCTTGTCACTGCATTATTTCTGTAGGAAATCAAAGCCTCGTGTCTACCTGAATAGTTTAGGGCACTGGAATCTATTACAGAAAGTTTGTAAGGGGTGCAGAGGTTACAGAAAAAAATATGAGCAGGATCATTTTGGGGATAGTTAGTTTACCACTGCAAAAAGCTTGGACTTAAGGTTCTACGTTGGGAAAGACATTTGAGTTGCTGCTGTTCCTTCAAACTAATTTTAATCTCTTGTTGAACAAGGAGTATAAATACCCATCACATCTGAAATGACAGATATACTGAACTCTCATGTCAGGCATTTTGTTTGCAAACACTTTTTTATTCTGCTGATCTTAGGGCATCTTTCTCTCAGCAGATCATAAAATACAATCATGCAAGCCATAGTTGGCTGGTGTTGGAAACGGGACTTGGTGAACCCTCAGTTTGACCCCAAGCGTGGCAGTTCTTATGTCTTTTTGTATCATAAGATAGGATGACACGCTAAAACCAGCTGCAACAAATAAAAAGGAAAAAGTTTAATACCTGAAGGCCCCATCTAAGACCAATGCCAGAGAAATCAGAAATGTGAAAGGCCTCTTATTTCATAAGACCCAAAAGCCTGCTGGTAAAGGATCTCTCACCTTTTTCTGAAAGGTCAAATAGTCTTTATCTTCCTAGAGCTCTAATGGGGAGAGTGTTTTAAAGCCTTGTACATGTTTCAACGAGATGAGCATTTTTCAGCAACGGGAGAGAGAAAATGAGTTTCCCAGAAGATCGCAGCTGGCGGGAGTGAACAAACTCCTCTAACGCAGCTCTCAAATAATTGAGTGAGGTGGTGATACCGAAGAGAAGGGATAGAAGGAATAAGGAGTAGCAAGTTAGTGCACTAACCTTTCATGTTTGGGAGCCAGTCGCTTCCTCTTCAAATCATGGATGTATAGCCATAGGACTCACCTCATAGGGTTTATGCTATAGAGACTGTGCCATCTTGTAATTCTCTTCTGGGTCACCTGTACTCTCATCCCTTTGTACATGTGGCCTGCAGAACTATATATATATATTCCAAAGGAGAGAGGGGTTGTAGGGGTGTACAAATATAAATAATACTCTGGAAGTAAGCATTTATTAGTGGCAAGGAACTTCTGGAACCAAGGGATGGAAAGGGGGTAGACTCAGGAATAATGTAAGGACGTTTCTTCAGATAGAAGAGTCTTCTAATGGAAGTGGTGGAAGCAAAAACAGTACCAAAATTTCAGGATAAACAGAATGGACATAAGAGATCCTTAATTCTGAGGGAAAACTGGAAATCAAATGGTCTGCACTATTGCAACAGGAAGGGAAAAAGGGCAGATTTGGAAGGCTCCTTAGAGTTCTCATCTGCTCCAATTAAGTTCAGGCATATTTTCAGCCACAACCTAGCTTGCAAAGTTGTGACAGAAAATTCACTTAGCTTCAACTTATTCTGCTAAGGGTTTCTGAAGACAGATCCGTGAGTGGCTAGGGAGGATCTACCCACTCAACTCCTTAAATTAGAAAGGTAGATCTGTAGGGGGGAGAGATCACCCTCCATTCCATGTGGATCCCCAAACCTTTTTTTCAAACCCTCCCCTGCCCCTGAACCTGAAATCAACCTCCTCTTCCCCGAACTCAAGAGATCGCCCACTCCCACTGAGGAAGGATGTTTTCATTGGGCTGCCACTGGAGACGGGGGAAGGAGGGGTGCAGTAGAACAGATACATTTAGATCATGTATTTGGCCGATTGAGTTAGAGCTCCAAGTTAACTCCCCTTGTCCCCCCCGCCCCCTCCACTGAACAAGAGGGTACAGTTTCAAAGCCTTTGATAGCTGGCTAAGTCCCGATGTTTCTTTGTTAGGATCTGAAGAATTGTATTGTTCACCCCACAATTCCCAGGGCAAGATGACCACCGTCAGGGCTGCTTTACCCTAGCTGGACCTGCTGACCTCCCTTAAAACATTTATTCACACTTTTCAAACTTCAGCTACTGGCATGTTTGCTACCTGCATGGCGTTTTGGCTCATTATTGCTGCTGTGCTACAGTGAAAATACTCAGGATCTGAGGACGGTGTTGATATGACAAGCCGTTGAAATGCTTCACTGCAGTGTTCCTGTGCCTCTGAACCAAATAAACCCAGGTGAATTGCTTTCCTGTGATGCGAGTCTCGTCTGCTTCTGATGTGTCACCCACACTGACCGATGTAATGAAACCCTGTCAGTGCAAATTCTGTTTCATTCATCAGAAATCAAGTGGCAAGATCAAAAAGGCAACTAGGAACAACAACCAGAGTTTGTGTAGGCGGGCTAACAAATGTAGCTACATCCAGCACATGAACAGTCTCTTTTTTTTTTTGTTTTGTTTTGTTTTAATGATCCAGAGGTTTCCTCCTGTTCCTTTCTTCTTCCAGCTCAATCCGAGCTTTCCTTCATTTCCGTCTGGGGATTCCACCCCCCAATTTTGTATCCACTCCCAAATTGTTTAGTCCAATTATTGCGGTGACTATCCTAGACTGGGGACCATGCACCAGGTCTTCTTCCATAATCCTTCAGTCATGGGCCCTGAATCCAGTCACTTTAATGATCCCAAAGACAACGACAAACCTTTTCCGTAGGAAAAAAATCAGCAGAACCAGAGGTCACGAGCTGAGGCTCCAGGGAGGAAGACTAAGAACCAATGTCAGGAAGTATTTCTTCACGGAAAGGGTGGTGGATGCCTGGAACGCCCTTCCGGAGGAAGTGGTGAAGTCTAAAACTGTGAAGGACTTCAAAGGGGCGTGGGATAAACACTGTGGATCCATCAAGTCTAGTGGGCATAAATAGAGAGGAGGCAGCAAGCACTGCACGGAGCGGCAGTAGCCACTGAGGCATTCACGGAGCGGGATGCCAGTGGCCAGTGGTTGGTGTTCCACCTTCACGGAGCGGAAGGATGGAGGGCTGCCATCTCAAAAAGCAAAAAAAAAAAACAAGCAAGCAAACAAAACAGGGGTGGGTAAGGGGCAGGGGTGTGACCTGCTGTTGCGGCGGTTGCTACCCCTGATTGAGCTGGACGTTCACTAGGATGGCGCTGCTCTCTGCATTGGTGGAGGGGTGGAAGGGAATTGGGGCCGGAGGGTGCTGGAAGCCAATAGAGACGGGTGGGAGGGAGAAAAAAGGGGGGGGGGGGGGAAATGGATAAAGTGCGTAGCTTGCTGGGCAGACTGGATGGGCTGTTGGTCTTCTTCTGCCGTCACTTCTATGTTTCTATGTAAGTGTCACCTTGTTGCAATGACCAAGACCCCTCCCTCCCACCCTGGGGAGGTGGGGAGCGGTGAACACATCCTCAATCCAAGAGTGGAAGAGCCGACTTGGGGATCAAACCGGAGGGTGGGGGGGGGGGGGGCTTCCACATTTATTTATTTATTTATTTATTTTGCGTTTTTCTATGCCAGCATTCGCGATGGGAACCGCATCATGCCAGTTTACAATTAACAAGGTGTGACAAAGGTAATGTAATAAGAACATTAACAGGTGCTAAAAGAAAAAGTAGCAGTTACCATAAAACAGGGCCATAATACAACTTGGAACGGTGAAGAGGCGATAGCAGTTTAACAGAGAGAAACAACATGGCAGTGCACAAACCAGAAAATCTCCCAGATGGCCTGCAGACTGAATTGAAACTCTCCAGCTAGCAGCTAGATCCCAGGGATGGGCAGCTCCAGTCCTCAAAAGCTACAAGCGGGCCTGGTTTTCAAGAGATCCGCAATGAAATATGCATGAGAGAGATTTGTATGCACGGCCTCCATTGTGTGCAAATATCTCGTACGCATTCCTTGTGGATACCCTAGGAAATGTGGCTTGTTTTTGGTGCTTGAGGACAGGAGTTGGCCCAGCCTTGCTTTATCCCATCAGCTGAACAGAGAACAATTCTAGCCAAAAGATCAGCAGTTGTGACGTTGGATACAGATCTCCTGCCACAGGAGTGCTTTACACTGCTACAGTAATGCCACATTAGGCTTTGGGCTGTTGATAAGCAAATTACAGATTGGGAGCACTGCATGACAAGTTATGGAAGATAAAGCACCATCAAAAGTAAAGCTGTTAATTAGGATCTCACTATAGAATTTCCGAAATCATGTTTTCATAATTGCCTCTCTAATATTTGTTTCTAGAATATATCCATGGCTTTAACAGCTTTTCAGATTGCAGTATCTTTTATTAGACAAACATAAGAATTATCGAGAGTTAAAGACCTATGCGAGCTTTCAAGACCACACAGGTCCCATCGTCAGATATGTTAGGCGACATTTAAAATGATGCGCCGACCAAGCATAGTAGTAAGGCAAGTAGAGCAGCATTATTAGCACTTAAGTTGTTCTCTTTTCAGTTTATTTTTCAAAATCCTGGCTCTCAGAAAACATGTTTTCTATTTTAAAGATGTGAAAGCCCATAAAAAGGAAATTTTAAGAGTTAAAAAAAAAAAGGCCTTTTTAAGAGAATGAATTTATCAGATAAAGATGCTACACATGCAGTGGTTGTCCACCACTTCCTATTGACTAATGCAGACTCTAGGTGTTTCTTTTTGGTCATTTCTATCTGAACCTTTGCGGTTGTACTTTCAGCTGCGGGCGTGTATGCCAGCTGCCAAAGGAAAATTTCCAGCGGAGTTTCTCTTTGAAAATCCTTTGCCCAGCAGGGACCCACAGGTACATAAGCACCCTGAGTTTGCTGTTACACGCGCCCTCTCCCCACACTCCCCCTTTTCTCCACACTGTGGTGGGGAGAAGCAGTTGGCTGCCGTTGTGTTTTGACTCTTGTTTTCAATGCTCATAAAAAAAATAAATTATAGGAATCCTGGCACTCTATCGTTCTTAAATCACAGTGCCAGTGTCCTAAACATTTTCAGTTCATCCACAGAGAAATGTTTGAGGAATTATAAGTTTGAAATTCAGGAGCAGCTTAGCTTCGTCAAAGCATCAACTCCTCACATTCAACACACAAAGCCAGGTATTAAAATGGTAAAAGAGGATGGAGCCATATAATACACACACACATATGTCCACCCAACGCATAGCCTTATAACCCCTAATATAGACATCCCCAAACACACACTTCCACCACAAACATGCTTTCCAAACTAAAATTCCTATGCAACCCTCATACATCCACCACAGCTCATAAGAACATAAGAAAATGCCATACTGGGTCAAACCAAGGGCCCATCAAGCCCAGCATCCTGTTTCCAACAGTGGCCAATTCAGGCTATAAGAAACTGGCAAGTACCCAAAAACTAAGTTTATCCTATGCTACTAATGCTAGTAATAGCTGTGGCTATTTTCTAAGTCAACTTAATTAATAGCAGGTAATGGACTTCTCCTCCAAGAACTTATCCAAACCTTTTTTAAACCCAGCTACACTAACTGCACTAACCACATCCTCTGGCAACAAATTCCAGAGTTTAATTTTGCGTTGAGTGAAAAAGAACTTTCACTGATTAGTTTTAAATGTGCTACATGCTAACTTAATGGAGTGCCTCCCACAACCACACACACACATACCTTTTACAAATCTTTGTTGGAAAGCATTCCCAAAGCCATGACTTTGCATACCTTTCCCTACTTATTGTTTCAAATGCAGTTTTGATTGGAAACATAGAAATGTGATGACAGAAGACAGCAGGGCCCATCCAGTCTGCCCTTCCGTCCAATTAATTCAGCATTATAATTCTCATCATTCCCTTAGAGATCCCCTGTATTTATCCCATGCTTTCTTAAATTCAGATACTGTTTTTGACTCCACCACTTCTACTAAGATTACTCGTGAGTCTACCCTCTTTCAACCTCATGTGGGTAACTACATGACCTGATTTTCTATAACCAGTTAAAATATTTTTATCATGCTTCAATGTAGGTCTTTATTTTTGGATTTAACATGCAGTAGTGGGATTATGGATGCATTTACTTAGTATATATTTGGGAGTATGTTTCTTATCAGGACCCTTAGCTTTGAGGTGCTTTGGTTGGCTCATCTGTGCACACATACACTGTAACAACAGTTACCGTACTGGCACTTTTAGCCTCTTATGTGCCCCTAAAGCATTAAACTAAGAAAATATGCAAGTTTACCTGTTTATGAAACCTTAAGCGGTTTGGACTGAAGAACAGCACTGAATATTGAGAAGCTAATAACTGTATGAAAACAAATAAGCTTTCCAATTTAGGAGAATAATTACTGGCTTGGTTGCAGAAGAGAGAGGTGAGATTGGCAGGAATGTGTGTAGCTTGAGATAGGATTGAAGTATGATTCCTTCTGTCTAGGATGAAAACCACTGTACATTTTAATGAAGACAGCTGCCAGTGTTTTTAAAAGAGAAATTCACTATTCATTCTTATGCAGATCCCTTCAGTACAGAGGCAACAGCTAATAGTTTTGATTAAAATGCCCCTTATATTCCTGTTGTCATTTGCTAATCCCTATATTTCTCTATATTTATTTATTTATTTATTTAGGTGTTTTTATATACCGGGATACGTTGGGAACATCATCTCGGTTCACAGATAACTAAAACTGCAACAGGCTTTACAGAGAACAATTTAAACAGTGGAAGTAAATAATGTAAACCGTGAAAGAAATTTGAACAATTAACACAACATGCTGTATAGTTAACAGATTATATATGTTTTGAAAGAGCAAGAGCTGTATGGTAGAATAGTCAGTTTTAAAGAGAATTGGGACAAAATGGAGACGTATTAATCTAGACCAGGTTGACTTGATGCTCAGCATGAGGTAATTCTCCCTTTAAAGAAGAAATTACTACTTACCTGATAATTTCCTTTCCTGTAAGGAAGGCAGGCCAATCTACACCAGTGGGTTATGCACTCCTACCAGCAGATGGAGACAGAGTAAATCTGATTCGCTGACATCACTGACACACAGCCCTACCCTGCCAGTATTTCTAGAAAAGCCAAACTGTGGACAAACTGATTAGACTTGAACATGACTATTAACAGTCAACCACTCATGCTTCCAGCCAACTGGGAAACACTGAGCTCAGCCGAAAAGTTAACATTAGGACTGGCTATGTCACTTACCAGTCCTTCCAACGAATGAATAGAAATAACACTCTTCATCGTCCACATATAAAAGACAAACTAAAAGCAAGTAGGCACCCAAGGTGGGCTGTAGATTGGCCTGCCTTCCTTAAAGGAAAGGAAATTATCAGTTAAGTAGTAATTTCTCCTTCTTCTGCACTCAGACAGACCAATCCATTCCAGTGGGAAGTACCAAAGCTGCTCACAAGAAGGGCAGGAGGCTGCCCGCGGTCCATCAACACTGCATGCGCAAAAGCTGCATCCTCCTAAGCCCTAACATTCAAGTGAAAATGCTTGGAGAAAGTGTGTGAGGACCACATCGCTGCTCGGCAAATCTCAACAGGAGACAACTGAAACTCTACCCACAAAACCGCCTGAGCCCTAGTGGAATGCACCCTATCCTGGCTAGGTAAAGGGAGATCTGCATCCACATAGGCAGCTGTGATGACTTGTTTCACTCAATGAGCTATAGTTTCCCGCATCGTCTGATCACCTTTTTTAGCTCCACTATGGAGCACAGTCGATCAGACTTCCTGAAAGAGTGAGCAATCTTCAAGTACTGCACCAGGTGCCATTTGACTTCCAAGGCATGCAACAGACAATCACACTCATCCCTATTCTTATCCAGCGTGGGCAGGGAAATAGACTGATTCGAATGAAACTATGAAACCACTTTTGGCAAAAAGCAAGGTACAGTTCTAAGATATACCACCACTGGAGTCATTCATAGAAATGGCTCATGGCATGAAAGAGCTTGCAGCTCGTTGACCCATCGTGCTGAGCAGATTGTCACAAGAAAAAGCTGTTTTCAAGGTGAGCAGCCACAGAGAGAGACCACAAAATAGGTAGGACCCACCAAAGAACGCAAGACCAGATTAAGGCCCTGAAGGGCACCGGGAACCACAAAGGAGGATGTAAATGCTTAATTCCCTTCAAAAACTTGGACACATCTGGAAGGGAAGACCAGCTTACACCATTGACTCACCCCTATAGCAAGTGAGAGCTGCTACCTGCACTTTCAGAATGTTAAAGACCAAGCCCTCCTGCAAAAATTTCAATATCAATGGAATTTCAACTTTGAGCGGATGGGAACCTTGTTCCTCACACCAGCTCTCAAACACTTTCAAAACTCTAAAATAAGCTAGAGAAGTAGAACATTTCTGGGCTCAGAGCAAAGTGGAAGTCACTGCAGAAGAATAACCATACTTCAGCAACATAGCCCTTTCAAGGGCCAAACCATAAGACAAAACTGACCTGTATCATATGCAGTATGAGCCCCTGATGCATTAGATCCTTCCTGAGTGGTAGTCTGAAAGGACTGACCACCAGTAGCCTCTGAAGATTGGCATACTATGGCTTCCGGGGCCAATACTGAGCCATCAGAAGTACAGTTTCAGTCTGACTTGCAATTTTCTGAATGACCCTGCCTATCATCAGCCATGGTGGTAAGGCATACAACACCCTGTCCACTGCCAAAGCTGAACAAGAGCATCAATTCCCAGTGCTCTCTGATCCCTTCTACAACCGAAAAACCGTGGTATCTTCACATTAACAGAGGTTGCCAGTAAATCCAGATACGGGCGACCCCAGCGCTTCACTAAGAGTTGAAAGGCTTTGTTTACCAACTTCCACTCTCCTGAGTCTAAGTCCTGCCTGCTCAGGAAGTTGACCCTTACATTGTCCTTCCTGGCAATGTGGGAGGCAGATAAGTCCTAGAGATGCTGTTCTGCCCACATCTTCTGTTTCCGCCTTGATGAATGATGTAGGCTACTGTCATGGCATTGTCCGACATTATCCTTACCGCTTGACCTTCCAGTAACTCGGAGAACTGCAAGTACTCCATTTGAATTGCACGTGCTTCCAACCAATTGATGGTCCACTGCTGCTCCTCTGTGTTCCAGCAAACTTGCGCCACCAACTCTTGACATTGAGCCCCCCCAATCCAGAAGGCTTGCATCTGTCGTGAGCACTAACCAGTCCAGTGTCTCCAAGGAAACTCCTTTCCTGAGATGATCCACTTTCAACCACCACTGCAACGGGATACTCACCTACAATGGCAAGTAGAGTCGCATTGTATACTCTTGGGACTGCGGATTCCACTGGGAGAGCAACATGTGCTGAAGGGGCCACATTGCGCCCTTGCCCAGGGGATTATTTCCAATGTGGCTGCCATCGATCCCAGGACCTGCAAATAAGACCCTACCGTTGGGTGAATAGTCCTTTTCAGGGCCTGAACTTGAGTAAGTTCTGAATGCAACTCTCCAGCAGAAATATTCTGTCCCTGCTCTGTATTAAATCCCACACTGAGATACTCTAGCGTCCAAGATGGCTGTAAACTGCTTTTGGCCAAGTTCACTACCCAGCCTAGTTTCTGGAGCAAGGAGATCACCTTGCGAGATGCAAAGTAGCTCTCTGCACTTTTGGCCTGAATCAACTAGTTGTCCAGATATGGATGAACCAGAATGCCCTCCTTGCATAGAGATGCCTTTACCACCATCATGACCTTGGAGAAGGTCTTGGGCACTATAGCCAGCCCGAAGGGCAGGGCCTGAAATTGATAATGACATCCCAGAATGGCGAAGCATAGAAAACAATGTTCTGGTGAATGGGAATATGTAGATAGGCCTCTGTCAGGTCAAGAGACGTGAGAAATTTCCCTGATTTTACTGCCGTTATGACAGAATTTAGTTTCCATAGTGCAGTGAATCATACACAAAAGATGATTGACCCCTTTCCGATCCAGGGTGGGCCGGAAAGACCCCTCTTCTTTCTTGGGAATGACAAAGTAAATGGAATAGCACCCCATATTTTCCTGCGATCTGGGAACAGGAACTACAGCCTTCAAATCCAACAGCCTCCTTAACGTAGTCTCCACTGTCATTCTCTTCTACAGAGAGTTGAATGGAGAGACCATAAAGGCATCTGGAGGAATTTAGAGAAACTCTAGAGCATAGTTATCTCTTACCACTTCCAGGACCCATTGGTCTGTCGTAATCTGGGCCCACCTTTGAAAAATTGAGAGAGACACCTGCCTATCTCCTGATCCAGTCAGTGAGCCCTCATACCTTCGTTATGAAGATTAAGGCTCCGGCCCTGGAGCCTTAATCTTTACGAGGCTTCTTAGGCTGAAAGGACTGAGATCTTCCAAAGGGACGAGACCTTTGAGTAGGTGCTCCTCTTTAAGGGCGAAGCCAATGGGAATCCCTGATGAGACAACGCCTTCTTGTCCTCTGGCAGTTGAGAGGACATTTGTATTAAAAGGATTGGTCTCTAAAATATATCTATAGCAACACAAAGCCTACATATCAGTATAGAAAGCCTTTGAGAAACATAGTAATATAGTAGATAACAGAAGTCGACCAACTGATCCATCCAATCTACTCAATTGTTCTTGCCCACAGTACCAAGGCCATATCTCAGCTTCCCGTTATAGAGTGTATCTACTTGTAATATGTTAGTTTGTAAGCTATGACTCCTTATCTAAGATAAGGAAAGAAATTGCATTTTCTCAGTATAGTGGAAGGAAATTGAAAGGACAATGAGGAGATCTTCTATATTATCTAAAATTGTAGAAAATGGATACAAATTATGTTAAGGCGTAACCTTGTTCCTGCATATCTGTAGATCGTTTTCCTTGCAATCTTGGGAACATGCCATTGGATCCTGGAAATTTTCTGTTCAGCTTGCCAGACCAAGAAGCAAATTCAACTACAAACAAACATATCAGTCGCCTAATAATTTTAAGGTGCTGCAGTATCACAGTGAACTGGAGAAAAGGTTATCCCACCAACTGTGCTGCCATAGTTATCTAGAACTGAATTGTACTAATAATGGAAAAATAGGTTTCATGTGTCTTATTAATTTTGGAATCCCTTCTTGCAGAGGCTTATTAATGTCTGACACATGTGGTCTCTTCTCCTCCTCCTCCCCCCCCCCCCCCCCACACACACACACTTCCACTTCCTTATATGGACTCTTTTATTTCTTTGTTTTTGGTTTTTTTTAAGTTAACTGGTTGGGTTTCAAAATCACAATGGTTATTTTTGGGAAAAGATTGAAAAACTGGATAGAGAGCAGGAGGATTATTATGCAAACTGAAAAAAGTATTGTGTTGTGAATGATATTTGACTGTGCTAATTCTTGTAGGTTTCTTTCTTTTTTTTTTTTTGTAGTATTTGCATGATCTCAATAGAAGTAGATGTTAAAGAAGTGCTTCTTATTCCAAGATGTTATACATGTTTATCATGCCAAGCAAAATAATTCTGTGTTATCTTCCTGTGTTTTTCCTCTGCCCCTCAAAGCTTCTCTTTGTTGGGATTGTGATAAACTGAGCAAGGTTATATTTCGTAATATAAGAGCAGAAAGCTAATTTCATAGCCACCATAGGTTTTCTATATATTAGACTAATTATATATGTCACTTTAGCTTGCTTAATCCTCCTTAGAATCTTTAATCTTGATAGAGTTTAGGTTTAGTTGTGAATACATAGAATGAAACATCTCTACTTATTTCTATCTAGCCATTTCACAAGCCCTCTCTAAATTTTAAATGTCTTGCTTGCCTTTAATGATACTGAAATTAAGCCATTATCTTCTATTGTTTTATGCTAAGTTGTGACAGAGTTGCACACTGAATCCTGATACATGATTGTGATCTAAAAGCCTTCCCATTACAGATGGGGTTTTCTGGATTGCAGTCTTGCTTTGCAAAACTACAGTCTGTCAAAATCTCAAAAAATGAAATATCAGTGACTTTGTTGATCTTGTTATTTGGCGAGATCATATTTTTGTGATCCAAGCTTGCAACTAAGAAAACCCAACCATCTATAATGTCTGACTAATGGGTGAGGCGTTAAAATACAATATTAAATCCCGATTTATTTGCCTATCTCTACCTACACCAGGATGTTGCATCTTGCAGTCTTGTCAATAAAGGCGTGAGACTGAAGTTTCATGAAGCGTTGCAGTAGAGATGAGAAAGGAGGATGGGGAGATTTTTTGGCAAGTAATTTTGATAGAAAGGTTTGCTCACCTTAAAGTAACAGATCTCTTAAGCTCTGTCTATGGCCTATCATTTATTTATTTGTATTTAACTCATTCCTTTTCATTGGTAACAAGTTACACTGAGGTACAGTAGTTATTTCTTTGTCCCCAGAGGGCTTACAATTAAAGGACCTGATTTACTAAGGCTTTTTCCTCATTCTATGTTTATGGGGAAAAAAAGCTTAGTGAATAAAGCCCTAAGTTTGTACCTGAGCATTGGAGGTTGAAGTGACTTCCCAAGGTCACAAGGAGCAGCAGTGGAATTTAAACCCTGGCTTCCTTGCTTCTCAGCCTGCTGCCCTAACTACTAAGCTACTCCTTCACTCTTTCGTGTGCTGACCTACAGCAGTAGAAACGTTTGCCAGTCTCTATGACGCAAAGAATTCAATAAGATTGTTACTGTATTAGGCACTCTTTATTATCTTATTTGGTTGAAGCTGCTTGAATGAATTATTCTAACAAGAATTAAAGGGCACTGCAGACTTGATGATATCTCTCAAAGCTGAGACTTTTCTTCAACAGCTTCAAGGGGCCTTAGCATTTCTTGCTCACTGATTCTATTGTATTGTGTGCTGGAATTATTTTTTTAACAGAATAAAAATCAGTCATGGAAGGAATTAATATGCATATCTGTCTGTGTGTGTGTACATATGCATATAGAAAAAAATATATGAATATATATATGTGGATCTAGATAGGTAGATATACAAACATGAATGTGTAGATATATATTTTTCCTTTATCTGGAGAGCGCTTCTGTTGTGCAAACCTGTCTACCAAACTGTTTCTATCCTCTTCTTTAATAATCTCTTACTATCAAATCAGAGAACTCCTTGCATACATTAACCGGGAGAAAATGTAATGCCCTTGTCTTACCAACAACATTGAGATTTTGTCAATAAAACCGGAGTCTTTAAAAGGTTTCCTTATGCTGAAAAGGAGCAGGTCTTTGAGGGAATTAGGTTTTTCTAAGCCCACTGTCAGAAATTAATAATACATTCACCATGTAAAATGGATTTCACCCTCTGCAGCCTAATACAAACCTATCTTTTGACTTGTTAAATGTGACATGGCTACCAGGATTTTCCAGCCTTTATTCCAAGTGTTTGCTGTTCCATTCTGCATATAAAGCTGATCTCAGCAGAATCAGAAACTTCTAAATAAAATTTAGCATTTCAAAAATATTCCTGATATCGCCTTCCTCCTTCCTTTCTATTAGTCAGCCCAGGCCTTCTCCCCTTCCTCCCCAACAATATCTTCCCTTTTGGCTTCTTCTCCCTCTTTTCCATTGCCAGCATTTCTTACATCTTCAGAAAGCTAAAAGCCCCAGATCCACTGCACCAAAGCACACAGAAGCCAAGATTCCGGTAGCAAATCTTTTCCAGGTAATTTTCATATTTTTCTGGTACAGAGATAGCTATCATGATGTGGTCTGTTACCACAGAACACTTTAAGAAGAGAACTATTGGAGGGAGTGATGTCATCCGTGAAGATGGTCTGATCCTGGTTCTCCAGCCCCTAAACTTGCAAGCTTTAGTGAACCGAGCACTAATAACTTCTGATTGACCAGCCAGCTCTCTGGGGATACAGAGATTTGTGTCCAGATGTCGCAGGTGAAGAGAAAACCAGACTTGAAAAAGTTTTCCTTCACCAATCGCGAAGTAACTCAGGCAAACAGCATGGACAGCGGGGAGGAGACCAATAACGAGGCCCACACAGCGCGTCCAGAAGGCAGAGGTAATGAAAGCGACGATGACTTGGATGGGATGCCGACCCGTTCTGAATTTCGGCAGTGGTTTGTGGAGCTGCAGCATGACATGGCACAGATAAAATCGGAACTTGGAGCTATGGTGGTTGAGCTCCAGGAAGAGGTCACAGATCTTGGCAGGCGTGTTGACGAGGTGGAAGCTCAGGCTGAGGAGCAGGCCACTGACATGTCTGCATGGCGGGAGGAAACAGCCACTGTTCATAAGTCAGTGCAGAACATGGAAGATTGCCTTGAAGACCTAGAAAACAGATCACGTAGATCGAACCTCTGGTTCAGGGGGGTGCAGGAATTGCCAGAATTTGTTGATTGCTTTAAAGTGGTTACTGGTATCTGCATTCAACTATTTGCACTGGGAGACCCTGCTGGGGGACCTACCGAAAATTAAGCTAGAAAGAACGTTATAGAGCTTTCGGGGTGCAAAGAGGTAATTTGCCCCAGGACTTTGTGGTGTGCTTCCACAGTTTTGTAATAAAAGAAAAAGTGGCTGCACTAGCCAGGAGAGTGGGACAGTTGAAATGGGAGAACCAAAAAGTAGAAATATTCCAAGACCTGTCTCTAATTACTATCTGGAGTAGGGGTAAGAGTTTTGGGTGGTATGGGGGAAGGTGGTTTGTGTGGCTGTACAAACAGTTGGGCATTTTAATCTACTCGCTACAATGGTGGATATAAAAATTATGTCCTTAAATGCTAAGGGCCTGAACTCAACTGTCAAAAGGAAATTGCTGCTGAAAGAAGCTGAGAGCCTAAAAGTGAATATAGTTTTTTTTATCAGGATTCACATTTAAAAGCACAGCATATTACATTGATGCTTTCCACTAACTTTCCTACTCAGTTTTTTTGCTCCTGCTCTGAAGGAAGGTAAGCATAGTGGGGTGGGGATTCTTTTTGAGCAAAATTTAATAGTTGATATAAAAGCAATACTTAGAGATATTAAAGGCCAGTTTCTGATTTTGAAAGTACATATCCATGGGGAGTTGTTTATTCACTTTCCAAGCATATACAGCATAGTTCTCTGCTTCAACGGCAGGGGAGAAGAAAAGAGGGTTCGCACTCACAAAGCGGGGAGTAGCTGGCTTATTACGGCGGTTACTACCCCAAACCAAATGTGCCTGATACTTCGCTTTCGATGCATATCCAGCATGGCTCTCTGCTTCATGGCATGGGAGAGGCTGATACATCAAGCATTTCCAGCATAGCTCTCTGCTTCAACAGCAGGGGAATAAGAAAAGCTGAGGCTTCACGCATATCCAGAATAGCTTCAACTGCAGGGGAGAAGAAAAAAAAAAAAAAAAGGATTCGCACTCACAGAGCAGGGAGTAGCTGGCTTGTTACGGCAGTTACTACCCTAAACCAAAAGGGCCTGATACTTCACTTTCAATGCATAACCAGCATGGCTCTCTGCTTCAACGGCAGGAGAGAAGAAAAACAACCAATAGGGGCTGTATGACATAGTCTGGGTAAAGGGAATAAACATGGGTGTAGCTTGCTTATTGCAGCAGTTACTACCCCTACTACCCCTAACTAATCAAGCTAGGTATTTCACTTGGATGCAGCTCCATCACTGCTCTCTACATCAATGGTGGGGGTGGAAGGGAAATAGAACCAAGAGTTAAGAGAAAATGATAAGTATGAGAGAAAAAAATGTGTGAAGCTTGCTGGGCAGACTAGATGGGCCATTTGGTCTTCTTCTGCCGTCATTTCTATGTTTCTATGTTTCTATCTATATGCTCCCGGTGCCAATCGTGGGTTTTTCTTTAATACTGTGTCAAAAACCCTGTTCGGCTGGGCAGAATGACAACTGGTGATGGAAGGGGGGGGGGGGGGTTATTTCAACTTAACCCGGTACCCTTTTCTAGATAACTCCAAGGGCAACTGTGGGTATATCCGTGCTCAGAGAAAGAGACTGAAGGAGATGATAGGTGAATGGGGCCTGATCAATATTTGGAGGCTCCAGAATCCATCCCTGCGAGATTATTCCTTTTACTCACGGCTTCATAATTCGTATTCTCGAATAGACTATTTTTTGATAGATACGGATCTAGTGGGAAATATGTCCAATTTGGGTATAACTAGTATAACCTCATCTGATCATGCTCCCGTTTGGGTGAAACTCAAGGTTAGCCAATTACAGCTAGGGCAAAAATTCTGGAGGCTAAATGAGGACCTACTTTCAGATAAAGAGTTTAATGAATACCTAGTGGGAAAAATTGTGAAATATTTAACCTTGAATGATACTGGGGATGCTATAGGAGCGTTTAAAAGTTGTGATCCATGATTTCCAGGGTATTCTTTCTTCGGAAACAAAAGGATAGTATGAGATTACAGCTGATGCGGAAAATTGCTAAACTGGAGATCAAACATAAAAGATGTAGTGATGACTGTACAAGGGTTGTACTTGATCTGGCTCGACAGGAGTTAAGGCAGCTAGATTTGGGTGAGAAAGCTTCAAGAATGCTGAAGGTTCAACAGACCCACTTTGAATTTGTGATTAAGGCCAATTGTTTGCTGGCGCGTCGTCTGAAGGAACGATCGATGAGAAATCAGATTCTTAAAATAAAAGACCGGGGGGGGGACATTGGTAACCAACAGAAAGTTGATTTCTAATCAATTTGCTCAGTTTTATGAGGAGCTCTACTCTCAGATAGTAATACTTTGACTATCTCTCTTCCGTGTCTTCCTGAGGAAGCAAAAGAGTGATGGAATACAGATATCAGGGAAGAAGAGGTGCTGGTAGTTATCTCACATTTAAAGTTGGGAAAAGTACCAGGGCTTGATGGGTACACTGCTAAATTCTATAAAGTCTGTAAGCAGGCCTTGGTCAATTCCTTATCTGCCATGTTTCGTTATTTTAGGGAGGGGGTAGTCTAGCGGAGGGGGGCGAATGTCATTGATATTACGTTTTTAGCAAAGTAAGGCCACAACCCTATGCTCTGCAGGTCATATCAACCTATCTCCCTAATCAGTCTAGATTGAAAGACCCTGGCAAAAGTTCTGGTGGCTACACTGGGAGTCGTAGCTCCTCCTCTTGTCCCAGGCAAGATTTACTGTGGACTGTGTCTAGAGAGTACTAAATCTTACATGGTGGGCATGGCATCAGAAGATACCTGCGGTTTTGTTGGCCGAGGGTGCCAAGAAGGCTTTTGATAGGATGTATTGGCCTTACCTCTTTCACATTTTAGTTAAAAAGGGATTGGGGCCAAATTTTTAAATTTGGGTTAAAGCTCTGTATGATTCCCCCAGAGCATGTGTTAGCGTTAATGGCGGCTATTCTGACAACATTAGAGTGGGCAGAGGGACGAGACAGGGATGCCCTTTGTCTCCACTTTTAATTGCCTTATCTTTGGAACCCTTTGCAGGGAGAATTAAGAGTAATAGGGCCATCAGGGGAGTGGAGGTCAAGAGGGGGTCGCAGATGATGTGCTGTTTCCATTAACGAATCCAGGGAGTTCACTTCGCACTCTTTTGGGAGAGATGAGATTATATGGGAGTGTCTCTGACTTCAAGGTTAATGAGGACAAATTTGAGGTGCTCAATTTGACCTCGAATGACAAGGTGGTAGGAGCCTTGTGAAGGGAGCTTCCTTTTAAATGGTCTACTACATAGATACATAGAAATGACGGCAGAAAACGACCAAACAGCCCATCTAGTCTGCCCAGCAAGCTCCCACACTTTTCCGTTTCACCGACCACCAAGTTCAGGGCCCTTGTTGGTAATTGATTCGAATTTCCTGCCGCCCCCTGCAGAGAGTAATGTTGGAGTTACATCAAAGGTGAATCGTAAAGTAACCGCCGTATCAAGCAAGTTACCCCGATGCGTGGTTACCCAGACTGCACAGATCAATGCCTTGTTGGATGCTGTCTGAATGTAAATCCTCTTTTCCACATTTCCTCCTGCCGTTGAAGCAGAGAGCAACGTTGTATATGCATTCAAAGTGAAGTATCAGGCTTAATTGGTTTAGGGTAGTAACCGCCGCAATAAGCAAGCTACCCCCACGCTTATTTGTTTACCCAGACTGTGTAGATCAGTCCTTGTTGGTGGTTGTCTGAATGCAAATTCTCTTTCCCACATTTCTCCTTACCATTGAAGCAGAGAGCAATGTTGGAGTTGCATTAATCGTGTGAAGGCTTGAGTAAGGGAGGTAATCACCAGGTAGCAGCAAGCCTGCCGGGCTTATTTTCGACCGCGAGCAGGATGAGCCTTGCTTGCAGCCCCACACGGCTGCTGCTTGCCACCCCCAATAGGTCTGCGCTCTAGGTGACTGCCTAGTTCACCTAATGGAAGCGCTATCCCTGGCTAAGTTCCTAACTTTATTTCCCTGCCCTAACTTCGCCCCATAGCCACCCACTTTTTAAGCCTCTAAATTTAGGAGCATAGTGAAACAAGAATCCTAAATTTAGGAATTCGACCCTAGGAAATTTTCAAAAGGGCCAATTTAGGAGCCCAACTCCAAAAGTTAGGAGCCTAAACCCTTTGAAAATTGACCCCATGTGTCCATTTTCTCACGCATCCATTTCTTATTTCTTATTCCATTTTTCTGTTCTTTTATTTGCCCGGTTTTAGCTGTTATACATCTGTCTACAAAATGCATATACATCCCTCACCCCTTCGTTCATTCGAATTATTGCTCCATTGCCCCTTTCTTTTTCTCATTGCTTTTAATTTTCTCTATCATCTGAATTTTTTTTCCTCTAAAGAGTGCTTTGTTGTATAAAAGGTATTTTAAGAAGTGGTACCTATTGAAATATACTGCAGACTGAATTCTTAAATATGTAAATGTGCAGTACATAGATATTGTGCTATTTGTGGAAAAGTCTTTTCCAATGAATATTTGATGAAGAAATAAAACGGTTATATGAATCGAACCTGTGTGTAGAGTGGTCTAGAGGGAAATACACTGATCATCAGACATTTTAAAGGATCAGATGATGAAATGCTAGCACCACCGCCTCCTAGCCTGTGGTATGCAGGTTTCAGTCCATAAGTGAAGTGTGCAAGCAACACAAATCTGTGTCATGAAAAGCAACTTTCTCTGTTCAGTATTCTTTCAAAAAGCAGTTTGTCAGGATTTCCAAATAATCAATCAACTAGCCTAATTTAAATTTCCCAAGCTTTTTGATATTTGTTTTTAGTATATAGACTGACAAACAGATATTGTAAAGAAGGCATACGTTCACCAGTTTCATCAGGGCTTCTTCAAACCTGTTCTCAAGACCTTCCCCAGCTAGTCGGGTTTTAAAGATATCCGCAATGAACGTACATTTTCATGCACTGGATAGCCAGTGCATGAAAATGTATCTGCTGTATATTCATTGTGAATATCTTGAATACCTGACTGCCCGGGGGCCACAAGGACAGGTTTGAGAGAACCCTGAGTTCCATAATTGGTTTAAATTGGAAGAATATCGCAAGTCCGTGAAGTCCAGCCTCCACCTGATTGCCTCACAGCTCTCTACGTGCTAATCTCGGAGAAGGGGAAAACACTATAGAGCTATAGTCAGTTCAGAAGCAATGAAAAACTGTTTCCATGACTGGTCTAACTTATCCGACTAACTTAACGGGATAAGAGAGACTATCGGTTAAGTTAAACGGGTAAGTAAAGCCGCTCACTACCTATCCACAAATTGACTGGCTTATCCAGCTATCTAAAACTGAACGCGCTTTCAATATTGAGCCCATTATGTAGTAGTGAGGGCTGAAATATATACAGTGGGGAAGAGATAGGGTGTTTCATAGTCACAGAGCATGAATACTTTGATAAACTGGTGACTGTAAGCCACCTCCTGTAATGTGATTTTCTAAAATCTAATAATGATGCCATAAGAAAACATTATGAAGGCTTGAGAGTAAACATCACGCTTGCCATTTTAATTACTTTATTATTCAATTTTTTCTTCCAGCCTTTTTTTTTTTTTAACTTGAAAGGGTTTCCCCAAAGAATATTATGTCACATGTATTCCTAACTGTCACATCAGGGATGCCTCTGGGTATAATTGCTGGTGTCTTTTAAAATCTTTTTTGTAAAAAAAAAAAATCAGCAACCTGCTTGCTGGAATGAGATGGTAATAGCATTGCAACGCCCCTTATTTGAAAGCTGGCATAAAAATTACCCACTATTCTTAAGAAGTCAGAGATGTAATGCAAAAGTGTATGGAAAATATGTGTTAATTTCCATATAATTCCAGGGCTGAATTGTCATCTTTTGACTAAACCCCCAATTTTCAGCATAGCAGGAAACCAGCTCTCATAACAAAGAGAGAGGATCTTGTGCTCTCCCTCGGTACCGATCAAGGTTAAAGAGCTAGCATGTACTACTGACGAGGAAAAATGTATGGCACCCTTCAACCAGACCCCAGGGGATACGGACCTCTCAGATTTCCTTACCTGAAATAAGGGTATTAGCCCTTTAAATCTGAGAGGAAGAGTACAATTAATCCTCATCTAGGTAAGGGGCACAGACTATTTAATCATAAGTCATGGTGATGGCAATAGCCAGCCAGATGCCCATATTCACATTTTAGATGAAACCCTATTTCCCCCAAATGGAGTCTGAGACACCCACAATCTTGCTGTATATTCAGCATTGAAAATTCAGAGAAATATTATTTTTCCCAAGATAATAGATAGAGGCACTAAATATGGTTCAGTGAGCTGCCTAATTCCTCTTGTTTTCAGTATACAAAACAGAAATGAAGGTAATGGGAATCATGCATATAAATGAATTTTCAGCTTTTACCCTCTAGGAAAATTAACCCAATCCGATCAGGCTGAGCTGATTTCAGTAATGTAAATTACCAGCCCTTTGTTGGTCTTAAAGCCGGATTTCATCCAGAAATATGGAGATTGTTCAAAGAAGGTTTACAATCATGCAATGCAAACCCTAAAAAAGAAGGACTTAAGATGTTCAAAGGTACTCACTGGAGAGAAGAAGGGGTAGGTGGGACATGACCGACTTTAGCAAGGGTGAAATCTTAGCAAAGAAAAGCTCAGGATAAGGGGGCATGGTAAGAAGTGGCAGAGCGGAAGGTACAAAGGAAGCATGAGAAAATACTTCTTTACCGAGAAGATGGTTGATATCTGAAATAGCCTACAGTCAAAAGTAGTGGCAGTCAAAACTGTGATATAATTTAAAGGTGCTTGGGACAGACATAGAGTGGGCAGATAATACAGGTAGAAGAAATGCAAGAGGGGCCTTGATTGTTTGCTTAAGCATATGAAATTTGGAGAGAGAAAGAGGGGACAAAACAAGCCAATAGTTATAGAGAGGAAATAAAATATTCTGCCTTGGTTAAATCCCAACAGCAGCAGTTAGGGGGTACATTAGACTGCCATGGTTTAACCCCAAGGAAGAGAGTCTCAAGGCCTAGGATAGCTTACTTGTAATGGAATTTGGATGTGCTTGGGTCAGACATGGAAGGCAGTGGTAGGAATGGGATTGAGAGGTCAACTAGACCTGGTGACCAGTTTGGTACCAGCTGGCCATGGCTCCTGAGAAATCAACCAGTCCAGTACTGGTAGGTTGATTGTGGCCAGATACTGTCCAGCAAGATGAAAAAACAAGGGTGGATAAAGAAATCATGAGCAAGTCATAGGATAGTGAGACTGGTACCAGTAGGCTATAACTTCCCAGAAACCTACAGGTTCAGTGCTAGCAAGTAGGTGGTAGCCAGGTACCATTTAGCAGGGCTATGGGGACTTGGGCACTGGATGGTTGGACAATGGCTTCACTGGTTTTGGTGCCTGCTTGGATTGTTGCAGGCCTTGCAGGTGAGATTTGGGGGGGGGGGGGGGTAGGTTAAGGGATGTGGGAATATGCATATTAATCTGACTCGATGGGTGAAAACCAGAGAGGAAAGTAGCAAAAACTGACTTGAATAAGGAGTGATATTCTAAGCGGTCAGGCTTCTACGGCTGGTTGTTGATATATCTCCTTGGAAGAACTGGGCAAACTGGATGAGCTAGTTTGTCTTTTTCTGTTGTGTTTTGTATCTCAAAAGGATGCATGTATGAAACCATCTTATGACTGCAGAAATGTTTCGTTCTGCTTTACTAACACCGCCATATCTGAGCGGAAAAGAAATCTCATCCTGACCCTATAAAGGAGACAAAGGGTTTGCATTTTATTTTATTTTATTCATAAAAGGCGAATACTGAAAAACTGATTTCTGAGGTTCTTGGGATAATGATAAATTTTTGTTTCCTCTTTCTGATGAACTTGCAAAGAGCTCCCTTAAAAGCCCAATTAGTTTCATGTGATAAACTTTAACAATTACAGCCTTAGTGCCCAGCTTCCGAAATTTGTAATAAAATTGCATGAATATTTAATGTCCAATTATTAAATATTAAAAAAAAAAAAAAAAATGTAACTGAAATAGTTTGGAAGTTAACATGGCATGAATAATTCAGTGCTTGGAAATTAGCCCCGGCTGTTGGGTGGACAAGGATCTTTCTTTCACCAGGCCAGTTACTGGCTTTTCTATCAGTCTCCTCCGCAAAACAAAATATTCTTGCTTTGAGTTTGGGTGTGTAATGCGCAGCAAAGTACTTATCCCCCTTCTGAAAAGAAAATATTTTTCTGATATTTATAGGAACATGAAAACGCGATGGCAGAAAAAGACAGCCATATGGCTTCCCTCGTCTGCCCATCCACTCTGTAATCCCTGCCACTCCCTCGGAGATCCCCTGTGCTTGTCGCATGCTTTCTTAAATTCAGATACTGTTCTCGTCGCCACCACCTTCAAGGGGAGGCTGCTCCATGTATCCACCACCCTCCCTGTAAAGAAATATTTCCTTATGGGCTTCATTTTTCACCATGATCGGTTTGGACTTCTCACAAATATACATTAGACAGACAATCAGATTACAAGGGCTAGGAACCAAGGCTGCCTGAGGCATTTTGTAACGCATATTTATGGATGCAGAGATTCCTACTCCATGGTCTGATTTCACAAGACTAATCTCACACTTAACTTGCTTCATCATTTTTCCTCTCTCCACTCCTACCCCTCTCTACACATCACAGTCCTCATGCTCTGATGTGCTGCCAAATGTACATTCGAATTTTACTTACTGATGAATGACCTTCGTTTTAATTGCACTTGTTTGTGTGATTGTGATTTAATATTATTTGTATGAATGTAAATCTTCCTCCGACAGTTTCTAGCACATGCATTGATTGAGTTGATTGATTGTCATCTCCAGCAATTAGTTTAATATCCCTAAATCTTGCAAGTGGGTAAGCTAGGATGGCAGGACATTTAAGGTAGGCTAGCTAATGTAATGGGGGGGGGGGGGGGGGGGTGTTAGGATTTTGGTTTACAATTTTAGAATTAATGTTTTTTATTGCGTTTGTTATTGTATATGTTCACTGCCCTGGGCACACTTGGTATCTGATTTGTCAGTATATAAGAAACAAAATGAAATAGTTCCATTACAATACCCTGAAATGTCAAGTCTTCAGGATAGGACAAAGAGGAGTAGATTTAGAGGGTATTTGAAGGAAGGGGCATTTCCTCCATTAATTTCTATTGCTTTTTCCTTTCTAATTTATTTATAGTTCCATTTTGTTCCGTGCTATGTATTTTCAGAACTTGAGCAAACTGCAGACAAGGGAATCTGGTATGTGCCTTAATAACTGTGTGCTATTCGTAAAACTAAAAGATGATGTGCTGCACAACATTTAAAAAAAATGATAGTTAACAGCATGTGCTACATCGATGGAAAAAGATGGCCATGGTGCAATGAAATAATGGCAGAAGAATTTTTGTAATTGAAAATTTTCTAATCTGTGTTGTGGCTGTTCTATAAATGTTTCTGTTTTATAGCATCAGCATGTGCACTCTTTGTTTACAAAATCTAGAAAAAGTATTGATGACAGAACTTTGCCCTTAATAGAATGTATTAAAACAAGGGTGAAGGCCTGCTGGGTCATCACAACATGCCCACTTGGATGGGACGGCATGTCATTACGTAGTCCTCTAGCCCTTGCTGTTCTCAGTTGGAGAAGTCTCCATTAGTCCAAGTTCCCAGTGAAACTCAAATGTCAGTGTGAACTTTCATATAGAATTAGCCGACCTATTGCTTAAGAGTGAGTTTCAGCTACAGTAATTAATAAGCAGAGATTTAGGAAAGGCTGTGTGTATGTAAGTATATTTGCAACATGTATAAGAATTCCGTAAGGTCCTCCATCTTCAACGTGGAGTCATAACCAGCATCCCTCAAGAATTAATCTGTTTTTTAAATTCAAATTCTGGCAGAAGAGATTAGCAGAATGAAACACATTGTTTACAGAAAACTACATAAACCTATTTATTTATTTATCCATCCAAAACAGTGTGAACTAATCAGATTTATATAAGTTGAAAATACAAAAAGTTTAGAAAGGCGTGAGGGATGCAATAATGTGAAAATATTGATTTTTGTCAAATTAAAGTGTGGTGTTTTTACCTCATGTTCTTTCTTAAACCTGGGAGCCTGTTTCTAAGCAACAGTATTACCAGCAGTCTTCAAAATCTGAACTTTTCAGCTCAGTTTTTTGAATCTTTGCTGTCGTCTTCTGGGCTTTTTCCTAAATGTCTTTTCTTTTGTATCCAAAGACTTTCTATTTCTTTTTCAGCAAGCAGGCATGAATTCTTCATTAAGCATGGGTGATGTCATCCAATAGCACTGACATGGACCTAGTCCTCAGAGTTCAGTAAAGACTTTACTGAGCATGCACGGGAGTTCCCGTGTGCACATGCTGCCTCATGAGCCCCTCAGTCTTTTGTCATCCAAGCTGTCGTACAAATGTCTTCCGTTCTGTCTTAAAAATTGTTCAGCTTTTTAGCCTTGTGCCTCGTTGCTGCTTCTGTTTTGGTTTTTTTTGCTACTGCCTCGGCAGTCCCTCAAACAGAACTTTTCAGTTTTACCATTTAAAAAAAAAAAAAAAATCAAACATGAATTTGGAAAAGGCTAAGAAGCCCGCACTCAGCAGCTTCAAGGCTTGTGTTTATGGGTTCTAGATGTCCATTTGGAATATACGTGCTGTCTGCTAGGCCTGGAGCATGAATCCTCCAACTACTACAGCTATGGTCAGATGTCCCCATGGGTGCAGCAGCAGCATGCCTGGAACATATGGAGGCCTTAAGTTAGGTTATGGTAAGTAAGAGCTTCAAGTCTTGGTGTAAGGCTGGACAGCAAAACCACTCCTTATCTAAGAGTGAAGCGAGCTCTCGCCACAGGAAGTTGAAGTAGGAGTCCTCCCCTTCTCAATCCTGCAAGCATGAAAAGTCTTCCTTTGCCCCCACTTTATCGTGCTTCCTGTTTCTGCCTCAGGTTAGGGATTGAACATAGAATCTTCCAGTGTCAGATGAGGCACCTAAAGAAACAACAAAACAATGTGAGGAACCCCATTTGGGGTCATTCCACTGAGCTGAAGATAATGCTGGTGCCACTGGTGCAGGTTTCCGCCAGTGTGGACCACTCTTCAATGCTAAAATGGGAGATAACATCGTCCATGCACTTTCCTTCATGGCATGGAAGATTCCATGGCACTGGATCATTTATTTTTACCAAGGCGCGGAGCTCGCACTCTAAGGCCAAGTCAAACCACTCAGCACAGTATAGTGAAGTGTCATCATTCTTATCTGAATGGAGCACTTCAGTGTATAAGCTCAAGGTTCACACTGCTTAAGGCATGGCAGGACCAGGGCATCCATGAACCAGGGCACTATTTGGGAAATAACACAACTAGGACAGAGCTTCTTGGATCCAGTCACTGTCATGGTAGAAGCAGTTGCCACAACATAGAGTTCCTCCAAAGCTGTACAGACAGCCTTCAGTGGTGATGAACTGATAACTGTTTGTTTTTGAAGAGGATGTCTGTCCTTCAGCTCCAGTGCAGAGGAATCCCTCATTTTGTGGAGGCTCAACTTTCAAAGCTAGTGAATAATTTCTTTGCCTCCTTAAGCTCTGAAGACTAGAGAAGGAAATTAGAACTTCACTTTCCAAGATGGAGGAAATTTTCCCACATAGTGGGGCCACCAAAATCCCTCTGATGCCAATCATGCCATTTCTTAAGAGCTTCCAGAGTTGAGAGTAAGTCCTTACTATATGGTGGTGGAATCACCTCATTATTTCCATTCTGAGTTCTTTCCATATATTCCCCCTCCCCACTCCCAGAACAGCAGAAATCTCTTCCTCAGTTTCTTTCATATACTTTGGGCTCATAGCTTAGTGCTCCCCCATGGGCAGGAGGAAGATTCAGATCCCCGTTAAGACTTGCCTCGGCATACTTCTCCTCCAGAAGGACCTCTTCTATTCCATGCTTTCAAATAAACTGGCAAAGATTCTATCCATCAGTGTCAGGAAAGAAAAGGACCCAAGAAGAGATGTATTGGGATTTCTTGAGTTTGTTCGACCTCAAACAGATTCCACAATTATCCTGGTTCATAAATTCATTAAGAACCGCCAGATGAGGATTTATTTATTTATTTAACACTTTTCTATACCGACCTTCATGGTAGAGACCATATCAGATCGGTTTACATGGAATTGGGGAATTGAAGCATGAACAGTAACCAAAAAACAAAGGATGTAGCAGATACTAACTCCATGCCTGCCAGTGACCCGGAAACTGAATATAAAATACATGATCCAAGCTTCCACAGGGTTTGAGGTCATACAGCTACTCCACAACTCAGTATTGTGGAGTCTACATTGAAACATGCTAAGCGCATTCATGATTACTCTAGCACGCCTCCTGGGAAGGACACAAGTTTGTTTAGCTATAAACAGGTTTCTCCATAGACAGGATGAATTAGCCATTCTTAATACCTGCCCACCTCCCTGATAGGTCAGGGAGCTAAAACTCATGTCCTTATGAGGAGAGATTGAAGAATCTAAATATGTATACCCTGGAGGAAAGGAGGAGCAGGGGTGATATGATACAGACCTTCAGATGATTGAAAGGTTTTAATGATCCAAAGTCGACAAACCTTTTCCATTGCAAAAAAATCAGCAGAACCAGAAGTCACAATTTAAAACTCCAGGGAGGAAGACTCAGAACCAATGTCAGGAAGTATTTCTTCAAGGAGAGGGTGGTGGATGCCTGGAATGCTTTTCCGGAGGAAGTGGTGAAGCCTAAAACTGTGAAGGATTTCAAAGGAGCGTGGGATAAATATTGTGGATCCATAAAGTCTTGAGGATGTGAATGAAGAGAAGAGGCATTGGTTTGCTTGCGGGAATGACGGCTACTACCTGGTGATTAATACCCTTATTCAATAAACATACACACGGTTAATGCGACTCCAACATTGCTCTATGCTTCAACGGCAAGAGGAAATGTGGGACAAAGGATTTGCATTCACAAATAAGCGTGGGAGTAGCTTGCTTGTTGCGGCAGTTACTACCCCAAACCAATTAAGCCTGATACTTCACTTTGAATACATATATAGTGCAGCTCACTGCTTCAATGGCAGGGGGGAATGAAGATAAGAGGATTTACATACAGACAACTACCAACTAGGATTGAATTGCATAGTCTGGGTAAACAAATAAGCGTGGGAGTAGCTTGCTTATTGCAGCAGTTACTACCCCAAACCAATTAAGCCTGATACTTCACTTTGAATACATATTCAGTGCAGCTCACTGCTTAAATGGCAGGGGGTTGAAGAAAGGAGGATTTATATTAAGACAACCAACAAGGACTATATTGCACAGGCTGGGTAAACAAGCGTGGGTGTAGCTTGCTTATTGCGGCGGTTACTACCTCTAATCAATTAGGCTTGATACTTCACTTTTATGGAGCTCCAGCACTGCCCTCTACATCAATGGTGGGGGTGAAAGGAAATTGGAACTAGAAGGTTGCCAATAAGGGCCCTGACCTCATCGGTCAGAGTAACAGATAAGTACGAGAAAAATAAGTGTGAAAGCTTGCTGGGCAGACTGGATGGGCTGTTTGCTCTTCTTCTGCCGTCATTTCTATGTTTCTATATGAGGCAGTATGCACATATGGAAACTCTTGCACAAGCTCTGTAAAGTCTTAACTGAGCTCTAAATGCTGGGTCTGTGCAGGTTCTATCAAATGAGATCACCCCCATGTAATGGCCAGTTCATCCTGCTGTCTATGGAAAATGCTGTTTACAGGTAAGCAAACTTGCTTTCTTATACTTAGTATAGAACATGTAGTACATGACCAAATCTCCTACTGTCTTCTGATAAGAATGCTAAATTTCCAGTTTATCTGTATTTTAATCACATGGGAAGAAACCAGCTAACAAGTGTTCTGAAAGATTCATGCATAGCACCCTCATTAAATGAGTATTATGTTTGGGCCTGTAAAAGCTATCGCACCTTGCAAAGAATCTAGTTTTCAGCAAGATCAACTTGGATACTAAAACTGAATCACAGTGGCACAAAAGCAGGGTAACTAGTGGCACCTTAATTTGTTTGGATCCTTAATGGAACAGAAAGAACTTGCAGAAACATAAAACACTTGGGTCTGATTTATACAGGAATTGATTCCATTTTGTGCCAGTGGGAATAAGCCTTTTCTAAATCAGGCCTTTAATTTTCTATAGGACTGAAATAAAAAAAAAAAGTAACCTTAATTGTTTCCCCTACTGCTTACTGAGTTATTAACATTTTCTGCTAGTACTGCTACTTTGAAAGTGCAGGCCATCCTGGGAGATGAGGTGTTCTAGCTCTCGGTAATGTTTTCTCTTGTTCCTATGTCTGTCTTCCTCTTTTGTTTTCCTTGTCTGCATATGCCTCTCACAGTAATTATGCCCCCAGCGTCCCAGAATGGAGGTTTTGGATTTTACACAACCTACAATCCAAATCTCTGAAGCATGCTTCTATCGAGGCCAGGAGTATGTGCAGCAAAAGAGAGAAGCCCCTAGTTTTAAGCACTGGAGAAACAGATCACAGAGTTTCCAAACACTGTGGTTTAAGATATAATTAATTGTAATTTAGAGAATTTGTGGAAGCAACAGAAAATCAAAGATTGTACTGATACAGCTTGTAGATATGAGTGGGTGGTATTTAGTGCAGGTTGTATTTGAGACACTGCTGCTGTTGCATCTTGCCCTTTTACTAAGAACTGTTTTTCCTGAAAAAGAAAATTCAGCCTCGATGTTCATTTTGGATTGGTTTACAGTAATGTTCTCATTTGTTCTGTGCCTGTCGAAGAATCCTTAGTGAACAAGGCCCTAAGTGCTAAATTTTCCCGCACTGATGCATTTATTGCATCTGAAGTATGATCAAAAAGATCACTGTCCTTCCTGCAGTAAAACTCGGTCTTTTTTGTTTCCCCTGCTCTGTTCCACCAATGCAGTAACTACTGCATTTCACTAGAAGCTCCCACTTTTGATGCTGACTGTTAAGTCCTCTTTTGACAAGCTGCAAGTCCAGAGATGAAAGGATTCATTTCTTTAGAAGGGTGAGGATATAGTTAGGAATCACAGATAAATAGTATTAGAAGAACCTCAAAAGGTCATCTAGTCCATCCTCCTGCCACAACATAAGAACTGCCGTACTTATAGTATCCCAGTATCCTGCTCTTAAAAACCTTCAGTGCCAGAGATTCTACTTCTTCCATTTCTACACTCAGGTAACTTACTCTAGTATTTAACTCCACTTATAATTAGAAAATTATTCCTAATAACTAGAATAATAGTAATAACTAGCAGTTATCATGGAAATGCAGGTGCTCAAATAGCTAGATCTAATCTAACATAGGAGGCCAGATGTTTGGGCAACAACCATATTAGTATTGGTAGCTATTTAGATTAAGCTATGATGACAAAATTAAACTAGCAGCTGGGTCCATCTGGCAAACTTCAAGTATGGTAATAACTCGAAGTCCCAGCGGAAGCGCAGAGCTGGGTCTGTGTGGTAGGCTACACAGGGGACCTCGGAAGCTGGATACTCAAACTGCCATCATGCTGATATTGGCAGTTGTTTAATTCTTCTTTATTTTATTTAATATATTTCTAGGCTTCCTTTTGCAGCAACTTTGTACGAGGTGGATTACATAGTACAAAGAGGGAGGTGCTGGATGTGAGCTAGGTAGGGGATATCTTGTATGCTCATCTTCCTAATACTATATATAATATAACATTTAATTATTTATGTGATTTAATATATATTTATTTCTTTACGTATATAAGCCACAAACATTCCTGAAGCATTAATGCAAATATCAATCTAATATAAGTAAAAAAAGAATGTTTAACATAAAATACTAACAAGCTTACAATCAAAAGCTTAAACAAAGGCCTTAGCAGTATTGAGTACAGTAGGCAAATGCATTCACATATCTTAATATGTAATACTCTTAATGGTCCCAAAGATAACTTCTTACTGGGTCCATCATCTTTATTACAACTTTCACAAGAGCTGTGTCAGCCTAGACCTACAGCAAAATCATGATTTGGGCCAGTATGTGGAAAGGGAGTGTGGAAAAATTATTTAAGGAGTTATTTAGTTTGTGAAAAACTTTTTAAGCGATAGAAATTAGTGGAACAAAGATAATCCCTAATATTGCTAATGAAATTGCTTGACATAAGGCCTGTAAGTTCTGAGAATACATAGGCCATTTTTTTTTTTTTAGCTTGCTTGTAACAAAAAAACAAGTCATGGGATAAGATATATTAACAAACAGTTATTCATGAGGCTAATGGTGTAGATATCAGGGAAAACAGGGCATCAGCAACTTAGTCATACCTAACTGCTGCTGTTATGATTAGACAGACAATTGAGGCCTCAGCAGATGACAAGAACATTTGGGAGTAGCCCAGAGAAGAAACTGGGACATAGGTGAGAACAATTAACATCAAAAGATCAACTTCAGAAAGACTATTTGTAATCTGAGAAAGAACAGATCGGAGGAAAAGCTTGTTGGACATTACAGTGGTTAATGAAGTGACTGAACTGTTCCTGATTTCCCAGTGCTGTGTGTTTGATTTTCCAAGATATTTAAGACTCACACTGGAAGCTATATGGGAAGTATCTTTGTATACTTAATGTAAACATCTAATCTTGTATGCTTTTATTGTTTATTCTCAGACTTATAAGTAAAAACTTCTGTGCTTATAAATAAGTGTGTTGCGTATTCTGTGACATAATAACCTACCACTCAGTCCACCTTTTACAGGGAGGAACGCAGCTTGTAGATGTTTGGAAAAGATAAAATCTGGATGTTGAAGCTCTCCAGTAATGATAGGGCAGTTCTAGAAGACTTGTTGAAGAGGATTTTGCTTATAGTGAAGGATTAGTGTTCCTTGAAATATTATTTCTGAATCTTTTTTTTTTATTTTAGTTCATCTTGCAATCCTACTTCATCTTAGCTCTATGCTGGAGGATTTGCTGTGTCTTTAATTTGAACAGAAAACTCAGTGATAGCTCACTTTTAATTTCCTTCCACTGCAGGTAGAGATTTAGGTTCCTTATTCATTCGTTACTGGGTTTCCAATTTAATGCATGCCAGAACAGTGAAACTTTGTTAATATCACAAGCTATAAACATGATATTAAGCAAAATGTCACACATACAGATCTGATATTTGGGAACTGAAGAACAAGGAGAGGGAGCTATTTTTTTTCTTCCAGTAAATTATCTTTCAATGTTATATATTTTCTATATTGTTGCCTTGCTTTTGTTACACTAATATAGTATATGTTTTATTAGTATTCCTACAAAATAGGTAGTGAAAGCATTGTGCTTTATTTATCTTTGGCATGAACAAACTTGTTTTTTCTGGGTTAAAATTATCTACTGTGTGAAAAATTAATTGAATTTGATTGACAGGTGTTGACAGGATGCCTAAACAAGTAAGCCCATTTAGTAGTTAACTGCTCATGAACTGATAAATGTTGTGCTTAATGACAATTCTATATTCAGAACTGTTTTCAAGATATTACTGGGCAATTTTAGTTGACAAACATTTTTTCAAAATCTTACACTTTTAATTGTACAATAGGTAGAATTTGACATTGATATTGAAGGAATTCACTTCTTCTAGCTTAGAAACACAGAATAGTCATGGCAAGAAACTGTTGTGATCTTCACTTGGAATGACAATATATAAAATGGCTAAATAAATTTAAAAAAAAGAAAACACCATATGGTCGATCTTCTCGGCACAAACTGCTCAGCTCTACAATCCCTACCACTACTTCAGATATCCTCTGTGTTTATCCCAAGTTTTTGTGCATTCAAATACTGTTCTTGTCTCCATCTCGACTGCTATGCTGTTCCATGCATCCTCTACCCTTTCTGTAAAAGCACAAGAAGAACATAAGATATTCTATACTGGGTCAGACCAAGGGTCCATCAAGCCCAGCATCCTGTTTTTAATAGTGGCCAATCCAAGTCCTGGCAAGTACCCAAACATTAAATAGATCTCAAGCTACTATTCCTTTTTGATTCCTCTAGGAACTTATCCAAATCTTTTTTAAACCCAGTTACACTGACTGCTGTAACCACATTCTCTGGCAATGAATTCCAGAGCTTAACTATGCACTAAGTGAGAGAGAATTTTCTTCAATTTGGTTTTAAATGAGCTACTTGTTAACTACATGGAGTCCCTCCTAGTTCTTCTATTATCTGAGAGAGTAAATAATCAATTTACATTAACCTGTTCAATTTCTTTCATGATTTTGTAGACCTCATCATATCCCCCTCAGTCGTCTCTTCTCCAAACTGAACAGCCCTAATTTCTTTAGCCTTTTCTTCATAGGGGAACTGTTCCATGCCCCATATCATTTTGGTTGCCCTTCTCTGCACTTTCTCCAGTGCAAATATATCATTCTTTAGATGTGGCACCAGAATTGTACACAGTATTCAAGTTGCGGTCTCACCATGGAGCTATACAGGGACATTATGACATCCACTGCTTTATTTGCCATTCCTTTTCTAATAATTCCTAGCATTGTTTGCTTTTTTGACCACCACAGCACACTGAGCCGACTGTTTCAATGTATTATCCACTATGACGCTTAGATCATTTTCCTGAGTGATAACTCTTAACATTGTGTAACTACAGCAAGGGTTATTTTTCCCTATATGCATCACCTTGCACTTGTCCACATTAAATTTCATCTGCCTTTTAGAAGCACAATCTTCCAGTCTCACAGGGTCCTCCTGCAACTTATCACAGTCCAATTGAGATTTAACTATTCTGAATATTTTTGTGTCATCCACAAATTTGATCACCTCACTCATTGTACCCCAGTTCGAGTACAGATCCCTGAGGCATTCCACTGTTTACCTTTTTCCACTATGAAAACGGACCATTTAATCCTACTCTGTTTCCTGACTTTTAACCAGTTTGCAATCCACAAAAGGACATTGCCTCCTATCCCATGACTTTTTAGTTTTCTTAGAAGCCTCTCATGAGGGAATTTGTTGAACGCCTTTTGAAAATCTAAATACACCACATCTGCTGGTTCACCTTTGTCCACATGTTTATTCACCCCTTCAAAAAAATATAGGTAATTTGTGAGTCTCTCTTGGGTAAATCCATGCTGGTGTGTCCTATTAAATCATGTCTATCTAAATGTTATGTGATTTTATTCATTATAACAGTTTCCATGATTTTTTCCAGCACTGAAGTCGGGCTCACTGGTCTATAGTTTCCTAGATCACTCCTGGAGTCCTTTTTAAATATTGGGGTTACATTGGCCAGTCTTCAGGTACAATGAATGATTTTAATGATAGGTTACAAATTAATTGAAATAGGTCTGAAATTTCATTTTTTAGTTCTTTCAGAACCCTGGGATGTATACCATCTGGTCCAGGTGGTTTACTACACTTCAGTTTCAGTCTGGCCTACCACATCTTCCAAGTTCACAGTGATTTGGTTCAGTTCATCTGAATCGTCACCCTTGAAAACTGTCTCCGGAAAGGATATCTCCCCAACATCCTCTTCAGTAAACACCGAAGCAAAGAATTTGTTTAGTCTTTCTGCGATGGCCTTATCCTCCCTAAGTGCAGCTTTAACCTCTCAATCATCTAATGGTCCAACCTACTCCCTTGCAGGCTTTCTGCTTTGGATATATTTTTTAAAGTTTTAATTATGAACTTTTGCCTCTATGGCCAACTTCTTTTCAAATTCTCTCTTGGCCTGTCTTATCAGTGTCTTACATTTATCTGGACAATGCTGATGCTTTATCCTGTTTTCTTCTGATGGATCCTTCTTCCAGTTTTTGAATGAAGATCTTTTGGCTAAAATAGTCTTTCACCTCACTTTTTAGCCGTGCTGGCAATTGTTTGATCTTCCTTCCACCTTTCTTAATGCATGGATTACATCAGGACTGCACTTCTAAGGTGGTATTTTTGAACAGTGTCCACGCCTGTTGCACACTCCTAACCTTTGTAGCTGCACCTTTCAGATTTTTTAAACTATTCTTTTCATTTTGTCAAAGTTTCCCTTTTGAAAGTTTAGTGCTAGAGCTGTGGATTTACTTACTGTGTCCCCCTTCCAGTCATTAGTTCAAATTTGATTATATTATTCTCACTATTGCCAAGCAGCCACACTACTGCTACCCCTCTTACCAAATCCTGCGTTCCACTGAGAATTAGATCTAAAATTGCTCCCTCTCTCATCGGTTCTTGAACCAATTGCTCCATAAAACTGTCATTTATTCCATCCAGGAACTTTACCTCTCAATTTACCCTATCAATATTGGGGTAATTGTAATCTCTCATTATTACTGCACTATCAATTTGGTTAGCTTCCCTAATTTCTCTTAGCATTTCACTGTCCATCTCATCGTTTTGGCTAGGTGGATGGTAGTATACTCCTAGCACTATACGGTTCCCCTGCATACAAGGGATTTCTACCCATAAATATTTGATTGCGTATTTAGTCTCTTGCAGGATCTTTATCCTTTTGGACTCTATGCTATCCCGGACATAAAGCACTACCCCGCCACCAAGTTGTTCCTCTCTATCATTGAGATATAATTTGTACCTTGGTGTAGCACTATCCCATTGGTTATCCTCTTTCCACCATGTCTTTGAGATGCCAGTTAAGTCTGTCATCATTCACTGCTATTCACTCTAACTCTCCCATCTTACTACTTAGACTTCTGGCATTAAGGAAATAATTCTTTAGATTACTCCTGAATCTACCTTCTTTCATCCTAATCCTATGACTCCTTGTTCAAGAACTTCCTTTCTATTGAAAACTTACAGCTGAATTTTTATTCCCCTGTGTGAGTAAAAAATGGGGGTTACGAGCGTGGCTGGGCCTCACGCGCATCACTTGCATCTTCAAAGAGGCCTGGCCACGTGCATAACTGCTGTCAGACTCCGAAGGGCCAGGCCCAGATACAGGGGTGGTCCTGGGGGAGGGGTCGGCTGGAGGTGGCCGGTACAGCGGATATTTGCCACTGTGCTTGGGGGCACGCACAACTTGCTACAGCTCCTGTTGAGGAGCAAAAGATTCAAAAGAAAAAATAATGGGGATTATGATAGGGATTAGGGGATGGGGAGGAAAGGGGGAAGGAAGGTTAGATAGGGAGGCAGGAAAGTTCCCTCCCAGTCCTCTCCTTAATTGGAACGTACTGAGGGAACTGGGGAAGGCCGGGATGCGTCGCCGCGTGGGAATTGCGTAAATCCTCCCCCCACTTGTGTGCGCCGCTCGCACATGCTCATGGAAATTACAAAATCCAGAGCATGTGTGTGCGCGGCCCAACAATTTTATAACATGCGCCAGCACGCACATGGACACGCACGCGCTTCTTTAAAAATCTGTGGGATTGAGTATGAAATTTAAAATGAAATGCCATTGTCGTAGAGGCGATGGTAATTATGCAGTTCCTTAATTTGTTCTATTGAGTGTAACAGGAACCTAATTCTTCAGTAGACAGCGTGTTATAAGAGCCACCCAGCTGACTTATGTCCTGAGCCATCCAGATTATCTATGAATTGGTCTCAATAAAGCTCTTGAGTTTATTGAATGTAAAAACAGGCCTTGTCTGTTGGCTGGTGAGAAATGAATATTTACTTCTCCAAGGTTGTGTGCTGCACTTATTAAAATTTGTTTTATTTTATTCTATTGGACATTTGAGATATATTGAAACCAATGTGGTCTTTGACAGTTGTGAAATATTGCTTACTTCTTAAATGTGGTCAGAGCATTTTTACTTTCTTCCACTGCTTTTTCTTTTCTTCTTAACATTCCATCTTGAGATCGCTTGGCCTAATCTGAAAAATACTGTGTTCAGAACTCCCAATTACGCTTGTTGTTTTCTCAAATGAGTATTCATTTTATCTAGATACCTAAACCTATAAAAATCTCAAAGGCTTTAAGCAATTCTTTTGAAATATTGGAATGATAAATTCAAACTAAAATATTGTGAGGTTTTTGTAGAACACATTATAAATATGTAATAACAGGAAAGAGGAAGAGGCTGAGGAGATGCTACACTGGCATCTTAAATCCTAACAATTGTGAAAGGAATTAAGGTAGCAGTTAATAATTATTTTCCTTTCCACATCCTTCAGTTCCTTGCAATCTGTGCTTAACTCATAGAAATTTTAGTAAATTAATTCTTAACCAGCACAGCAAATAATGTCTATTAGTATACTATTGTAAAGAAGCATAGTCTGAATGAATATCCAGTCTATCATCACAGGGGAAGGGAACATTGGGTTCACTGTTGATGTTCATTAATAGGATAATATTTGAATCAAAGGAGATTCAGCACTGCATAAGCATGAAGACTGAGTTCTGCTTATATATATATATTTGTATTTCTGAAAATTATGCATTGCATACCAAAAACAATTAGCATTGACAAGTCAGAAATACTTAACATAATCAAATATAGAAACAATTCATTTTTCCCACAAAGAAACAATATCGCTGCTATCATGCTATATCTCCATAGCAAATCAGGGGAGAATGGATTAAAGAGAAAAATGTTACTCTGAAAAATAAATGGAGAAACTAGGTAGATTTGGCATGGAGAAGTCCAGGTATGAACTATATTAATGCAAACAAATACAATAAACTAAAAGTCGCCATATGTATTTAACACCCCTGTTTAGCGACCTGTCATGGTTTCACAGGCTCCCCGTGCCCTGGTTCAGCCTGTTGTGCAACCTCTCCTTCACCAGGGTTCCTTAGTGAGCCTCACCTCCAGTCTTGGAAAGCTCCTCCTCGCTGATCACACCACATGCAAGCTCCAGCCCCATTTAACCCTGCATTGCCAGAACCTAAATGCCTCTTCCTGGAGTCACCCTTGGCTCTCTGACCTAGCTACTCTTATCTTACTCCATGCTTTATGGCCTCCAGGTACCTTGCTCCTTGCTCTACAGCTTATCTAGGCCTCTCCTTGCCTTGTGGCCTCCCAGCCTTCTTGTATCTGGCTCCTTGTCTTGTGGCCTACTCAAGCGTTACCTTTCCTTGGGGCCTCAGGACCATCAACAGTGATCTAGGAAAATTAAGGAAACATAGATTCTAGCATTCTCCAGGACTTAACTATTTAGAATGCAAGAGGTTAAGAACATAAGAACATTGCCATACTGGGTCAGACCAAGGGTCCATCAAGCCCAGCATCCTGTTTCCAACAGTGGCCAATCCAGGCCATAAGAACCTGGCAAGTACCCAAAAACTAAGCCTATTCCATGTTACCATTGCTAGTAATAGCAGTGGCTATTTTCTAAGTCAACTTAATTAATAGCAGGTAATGGACTTCTCCTCCAAGAACTTATCCAATCCTTTTTTAAACACAGCTATACTAACTGCACTAACCACATCCTCTGGCAACAAATTCCAGAGTTTAATTGTGCATTGAGTAAAAAAGAACTTGCTCCGATTAGTTTTAAATGTGTCACATGCTAACTTCATGGAGAGTGTCCCCTAGTCTTTCTATTATCCGAAAGAGTAAATAACTGATTCACACCTACCCGTTCTAGACCTCTCATGATTTTAAACACCTCTATCATATCCCCCCTCAGCCGTCTCTTCTCCGAGCTGAAAAGTCCTAACCTCTTTAGTCTTTCCTCATAGGGGAGCTGTTCCATTCCCTTTATCCATTTGGTTGCCCTTCTCTGTACCTTCTCCATCGCAATTATATCTTTTTTGAGATGTGGTGACCAGAATTGTACACAGTATTCAAAGTGCGGTCTCACCATGGAGTGATACAGAGGCATTATGACATTTTCCGTTTTATTCACCATTCCCTTTCTAATAACTCCCAACATTCTGTTTGCTTTTTTGACTGCCGCAGCACACTGAACCGACGATTTCATTGTGTTATCCACTATGACGCCTAGATCTTTCTTGGGTTTTAACACCTAATATGGAACCTAACATTGTGTAACTATAGCATGGGTTATTTTTCCCTATATGCATCACCTTGCACTTATCTACATTAAATTTCATCTGCCATTTTGATGCCCAATTTTCTAGTCTCACAAGGTCTTCCTGTAATTTATCACAATCTGCTTGTGATTTAACTACTCTGGACAATTTTGTATCATCTGCAATTTGAGTATTATGAAGGTTATGACGGAGGTAATAACCCCTTGTACAACAGTAAATTTTTGCTTCAATTCAGCTATTTTTCAATGTAACTAAAAAGTATTAAGACTTCTGTTATTCTATAGAATAGTAATATTACCAACATGCCCCCGAAAAGGGCTATTGCGCCACATCAGGATTAGCAAAGAACAACGAACCTCGCTGGCCCCTGCCATTTCATGTTAATACCATATCTTATACATTTTTCATAATAATTTCACTTCTTCTGTTCAGTCTCTTCTTCCGCAAGAGGATTGAGAGAAGAGAAAAAAAAATTGCTTAAGCAGTCACTTTGCATAAATGATTGCTTTCTTTAACATAGAAGAGTGTCTTGATGGAGAAAATGAATTCTAGCGGGGGGAGTTGGGGGGGGGAAGGAGGTGCTTAAGAAAAGTGACTGTGTGCAAGAAATAGGGAGATAAATCGGAAGTCTAATTACTCTACAGGCACATTTAGTGAAAGATTCATTGTAATTGTTGTGTATTCTCTTGAAGGATTCACAGTGCTGGCGGTAATAAAACATGGTGTCAGTGGCAACAGCAGGTCCTCCGCAATATTTCTGTCCTTAAGAAGATTCAGCCTTGAAAGGAACAAGCAGACTCCCGGAATAACTGTGCCTAGGTTGCCGCATGAGCTGCTGCCTTCTAAACATGACGACTCTGGCATTATCTAAAGCAAACTTTTTCAGATAAGCTCTTCAGGAATTCATAGACAGAAGAACAAATTGATATCGAAAGGGGCACTTGATTATTGAAAAAATACTTCTCTTTCCTTGCCTTAGAAGTGCATATAAAGTTTTTCTGTGGTATTTAAATCCATAACAAAAAGTTTTCGTTTCAAATGTTATTCTTCGATATTGGGGTAAGAATACTTGCCCTGAATGTGACTTTTGTTTTGTGTAATAATCGTATTTGGAGTCTTGTACTGTCTTAGTCTATGAGCTTCAAAGTGGCAAATTCTCCTTTTTTTTTTTTGTTTACCTGAAGAGCTTTTTGATGCATTTAATTTTGAATCCAACGAAAATGCTACAGCTGGTGGCTTTGAACATTGGATACATAGAGTCAACCCATTCAATACCCTAATGACAGAGCAGATGCGATTCTGCCTAAGACTGTGTAATGGAATTACTTCTGACTATTCTAGCTGAGGATGTATTTGGAGGTTAGGCCATAGTGCATTCTGATTTCTCACCCAGACACAGATTATTTGAAGGCCACAGGCCAACCTCTAAGTGAACTCATATTTACTATTTTGCGCTGTGAAATGCTTATGAATAGGCAAGAATACGTGAACTGAAGTTATGCCGAGTAGTTCCCAGATGGGAAAGTAAGTAATTAACTGATACTAAAGTCTGAGAGTGAAGGCCACATAGCTACCCTTGGAATTGATAAGAGGATGCAGCGAGAGAGGAAACATTGCGTCTTTCCCAAGCATTTGCTAGTGTTTAGTGTGTAAGAAGTGAAAACAGCCAAGCTGGAGAGCGCTTCCTAGATGTGACAGCACAGACTGATTCCTCGGAAAAATGTAAGATTTATATATCTATAGTAATTGTCATCTGCAACTAACTCTTCTGTATTATCTGATTTTATTTATTCTATCCTCTTATTGCTTAAATAAACCTACCAGAAAAACCTGGAACCATGATGTACTGAGTCAGAGGGTGCATGTGACTATTTGTGTGGGGTATAAGCTCCTGGGTTCAAGCCCCAGGTATAATCTCAGTAATTGTGTGTTTGTGTTTACATTTGGGTAAGCCCCCGAGATAGTCCTGTGGGCATGCAGGTGACAAGTCCCCCTGGTAACTCCCAGTGTAGACCCAGTGTGAATGGTCCGAGCCCAGAACAATCTGTTATCCAAACAGAATCGTGCTCTTCTGTTTTGGTGGATATACCTGAATATGTATGGCGCTAGCATTGACCAAGAGCCACTTGTTCTAGCGTTTTCAAGAAGCACATCTGGATTTTTCTTTGGTCTAGTCAGAAATATTCCATGGTATTTAGTCTTTTCATTTAACTTTGGTATTGGGAATACATCTTGTTAGACAAGTGTGTTTCTAATTATGCTTCTCTATACATATTTATTTTATTTATATCGTTGGGAACATCTTATTGGTTTTATAGAAAATAATGCAGCAACAGGCTTTACATGGAATACTTAATACGGGTAATAATATTAGCGGGAATCCAAAAAACAGGAGAGGAACTATAACACACAATTGACGATAATATGATAGTTGAATAACATATATACAAACAATGTAGTAGAATAATATTCACATATATACATAGGCAAACAATGAACTAGAATAATGTTTACAAATGTAGGTGTTTGGCTTTGGGATACAGTGGAATAGAAAAGGGAGGAATACATTGCTTGTTCCCAGAACTTAGCATTTCTGTGCTGGCACAAAATAGCTTGCCTACATAAATAACAAGAAAGAGAAATTTTGTTGTGTTTTTAGAACAAATTCTAATACAGTAATGACTTTGTGTATGTTTCTCTGGAAAAAAACTGGTAAGAAAGACCAGGACAGATGATTAACCCATCTAGTCTACACTGCTAAGGATAATATCCGTAGAAGCTTGAACACTTGCATAGTGCACCTCCTTATTTAAGTCAGGTTTTCCTTTTTGGATTTCTGTCATTCTCGATAGATAAGCATTTAAGTTCCAATTCTTAATCTAACACCTAGACCTTCCAATCCCCCTATGTTTTCCCATAATTTTTTAAATAATCTAAACAGCCACCAAAACTAGTGAGGCTGCTGTCCCCATGGTCTTCCTAGAGGGTTCCTGGCCCCCATCAACCTGCTGTCATCAACCTGGTTGGTTTCTGGGACATTGTGGCCTACAACATACTGTGTTGACCATGATGTGCAAGATTCCCAACTCCTCTATCATCTTCACTTACCCAATAGATTTATGGTAGATTCAAAAATTGTTTCTTAAGCTGTATCCTGATCACAACTTTTTATTTTCCATCAGCATTTACGTAGAACTCTACAGCAGAGTGCTTTATAATAAATTTATATACAGCTAAGAGCTCAAAGTATAACTGGGTACCAGAAGCAATGAGAGACCGCATCAAATCAAGGCCCAGCTAATGCAGATAAGTGCAGTTACAGTGGAGAACAGCGAATGTACGGATGAGGAATGAGACAGCTAAGAACCTCTTCAGCCTGATCCAAGAAAAAGGAGGGCTGGAGGTTAGAAGACTCAGAGAGAAGCAAACCCCATAGAAGAAGCAGGAATACTGGAATCCCCCTGCCCAAAACTGTGCTCTACAGAGAGGGCACTAGGCTTTCATCTCCAGAGCTGCCTCAAATCTTTAAACTCAATTCCTCTCCAGCAATGGCAGCGCTCAACTGGGGGAGGGGAGAGCAGAGCACGTGGCTTTCACCTCAGGAGCTGCCAGCAATTTCCACCCCGGTCAGCCTATCCAGGCCTCAATCCAGAGCATGGGATGCGAACTGGAGAGAATACTGACAAGCTCAGATCAGCACAGATGTATGTAAGGGATAACACCACTTTTGTTCTCTGTCTCCATCTGCTGGCCATTGGGCGTAATTAGTTCATCTGCACTGGTCAGACTGGTTGATGAGGAATGTGTTATTTCTGATCTCTTAGCCTAAATAGTGCTCTGTGCAGTCTAATATTAAAAACCTAGCCTTATGCCTAACTTCTGTTCTTAACTCCAGCCTACATTAGGCTCCATAACTTTTACTTTATGTTGTTAACCCCATTTATTTGTATCCAAGTTCAATCTACCTGTTTATTGTAAGACATCGTCTTGTCATGGTTACTGTTTAGAATGTAAACCGACTTGATTAGTAATTCTGTTACTGGAAAATCGGCATACAAAAGTGCTAAATAAATAAATAAATCTTGCCCAAGGTCACAGCAAGTGTCATTGTCAGAAGAAGGATTTGAACGCAGGTCTTCTGGTTCCCAGCCCATAACACTAACTACTATGCTACTCCCTCACCCTTCAATTGCGAGATATAAAAGAAAGCAATGATGGGGTGAGGAAACAGGGTTACAGTCCTTTGTACGAGTACCTGTTCCTTAATGCTTCCTGAACCTGGTGGAAGGCCTCAGTTCAAATAATGACACCCGTAACATAGCAGAGTAAAGGTTTAAGTGATTCTCTGTTTCATTAACTTATTTATTAAACCACCTATTTGATGGTGATTTAGAGGAATCTGTCAAGTAGAAAGGTGTCATGTTGGGCTACTGCAGCCTCTAATAAAATAGACAAGTTTTAACTCCATGTTTCCCCTAACACACAGACTTAAAGAAACAAGTGGAGAGTGCAGAACTGAAGAACCAGAGGCTCAGAGAGGTTTTCCAGACAAAAATCCACGAGTTCAGGACTGTGTGCTACACGTTAACCGGCTATCAGATCGATATCACCACAGAGAACCAGTACCGCCTCACCTCCATGTATGCCGAGCAGAAAGAAGACTGCTTGCTTTTCAAGGTAACCCTCCTGTCTGACCCCTTTCACCTTTTCCCGCACACTTCAGCCAGCTCACGGCTTTATAAGTATAACAGAGCACAATTTCCATTCTAAATGGATGAAAAGATCAGTCATTAGTTCCTGATAAACAACTACTTTTCCGCTTCAGTTGCCTTCTCAGTCTCAATGAAGTTAGAATTCTAGTATGAATCTTTATTAATTTATTTGTGACGGGGCAGCCAGCCATGCCGGTTCCCTGATCAGGAGGAGGACCTCGATTACAGGAAAGGCAGGCTAACTGTGTATTCTGGAAATAATTAAAAGAAAACAAAGCATCAACATTTTAAAGAAACGTCCTACAATTGGATTTATTCAAACATCTTGTGCCTGAAAAGATTTTAATTAAACAGGAGTGACATATAACAGATTACTACTTAACCCATAAGAAGCAATCAAATGAAGTAGGAGTGCTACGTTAATAATGCCTGAAATATTCTGCCTAGCAATCAGGAGACGATAACTAGTGTTCTTAAAGGGATGTTGTCAGAGTTGGTATATTGTGAAAAAAATATTTCAAAAAGAAGCATCACCATTCCTGATGTTATATTTATGTTGTTCATGCCTTGCTTTTTCAAATTTTTAATAATCTTTGTGCTCCTCCACTGCAGTAATTAAAATATGTAATAACTTTTTTTTGTGAGAATGAAAACAAGTTGCTGCTTTGTGCATCTGCACCTATTGCCTTCTCTTACTTTCCTTTTCGTCTGTGCTTTACTAGCATCGATGTGAGAAATGAAGCAATGGGACTGACTGCCATGCTTGAGCCAGTTCAGAAAAGCAACAGCTGAGTCTCCGTTGCTTTAATTTGCAAATCTTTGTTGTTGTGCAGCTCTTATAAAGAGCATCGCTTCCCATTTAACGAAGCCAAAGAGTATCCCTTTAAGCACAATAGCCATATTTTTAGAATACATTTAAAAAGGCAGCATGACTAGCCCTGTTTTCTGTTTGTTGAGTAGAAAAGGCTGTGAAACTTGAAACTGTTATGTTTGACAGTGGGGCGAACTGCATTGTCTGTACAGTAATTTATCCTGATCCCCTTTAATGGTTTTCAAGCTATAGCCAAAGCTGTCTGTATGATTTTATTTGATTATGTGATTTATATTCCACTTTTCAGGCACTTCAAAGTAGATCACATTTAGGTACTGTTGGTATAGATAATTTACACTCTGCTTTGCAGTTAGATAAATATGTGCTCTGTTCAGATCCAGTGATTTACATGTCAGCTGCTTTGTGTTGATACTTCTGCCACTGCTTATTTAAATCTAGATTTCACTGATGAAATTTCTAACTTAACTAGTTTCATCACGTCAATAATTTCAAGTGCACGTACAGGTGAAGGGTAATTCTCGAAGCTATTTACCCAGACAAATAAAATTACCCTCTCTCCTCCTGACCAGAAGTGTGCATGGTTTTCCATAGCCCATGCATTTTTAGTTACAGTTTGAAATCTCCCGCTCAAAAAGGCAGATGCAGCTTTCAAACGGAAAGTCCATGCATACTAGACAGGGAGTTTGAAAATTGCAAATCAGCCCTCACCCCCCCCATTACAGACTTTTTCTGTATCAGAACTTGGCATTTTCTGTATAGGAAAGAGAGCGCAGAAGAGAAATGTATTTCTTGAAACTCTATATTCCTTCATGCTCCTAATGCAAGTAATGTCAAGGTGAGCAATCAGCATCTAAAGCCCTTCTCTGCCACAGATAAAAGTATAGTATTGATTCTACTTACATCTGCAAGTAATGATTATGGGACTCTAAACAAAGCGTATTTTACTGTGATTGATTCCGATTTGTTTGGAATGTTGTCGGGAATTAAAATCTTATATGAAAAGTCAAAAAGCAATGTCTGCTCAACACAACCAATCAATGACTGCAGCTCCAAAGAAGAAAGAAAATTCAGCAGAAGCACGACCCACCGGGGCAGCTTCCAAGTTTACTGAGACGCACCGCAAGAGAGTTAGAAGAAACCTTGACTCGCGCTCTCATCCCGCAGCTGATGGGCTCCCAGGTCGCTGCTGTACGGAACACTGCCAGCCGAAACGTACTGCACGTAGGGCTGCGAGACCCCCGTGGCAGCCCCCCTTCACCTTCCTTAAACGGGGAAAGTCTCTTTCAGGGACACTGGGCATCTGCAGAATCCCCCTCACCTGTGCAAATGGCAGTGGGGAGCAGCCAAGATCTCAATCCCTTTTCAAGACCACTACTCGTGATTTCCAAGTGGAGTTCTTGAGGCTTGCGTGGGAAGAGTAAAAGATTTGTTTTATTACAAAGTGATGAGGGCAGGGAGGGAATTGGAGTGAGGACATTTCTTAAACCCATCAGTAACCATACACTCAGTCCTGCTACATCTTGACTGAGCCTAAGTGAAAAGATCTTCATAGCAACGTACTAAATAACAGAAGAAAAAGACTCTTGGTCCATCCAGGATGCCTAGCACCGTAGTAATCCATGTAATCACCTCCATGCCTTTTGTTAAGGGTTTGTAACTGCCGCTCCGTGCTGCTTACCCCATGCAGAAATGTTGCACCTAATGCTATCACAGCCCACTCCTCCTCTACATTTCCATCCTGTAGCCTTTAGGGGTCCTCTGAGTCTGTCCCACACCCTTTTCTCTTCATCCTCTGTTCTGGGAGAGCATGCCACGCATCCACCACCCTTTCTGTAAATCAGTATTTCTTCTTGGAGCTTTCTTTCATGAACCCCTAGTTCTACAGCTTTCTTTCTTTTGGAAAAAGTTTGATTCTTGGGCATCATTAATGCATTTCAAGTATTTAAAAGTCTGTATCCTATCTCCCCTGTCCCTTCTCTCCTGCAGGATATACATATTTAGGTCCTTCCGTTTCATCTCATAGGTCTTTTGGTGCAGACCCCCGCAACATTTTGGTTGCCTTTCTCTGGACTGGTTCTGTCTCGTCTCTATCCTTATTGAGATACAAAAGCTGCTCATGCATGCTTACAATCTCTAATAGGCTTCTGAAATTTGTCCTTCGATTTCAGTATAAGAGCACAACAAAAAAAAACAAAACCATTCAGAGTAGTCTCGATATACATGTGTTAATGTTTTGTTTCACCTTTGTTCTGGGATATTGCTGTTCCCTTGTGTTCAGTGTACCTGTAGCCTGCGTGCGTTATTTAAAATGTCCCTGAGCTAAGGGTATTGCTCAAGGACCTCTTTCTCCCTACTTTTGCCATTCTGTTCCAAAACACAAAATTATATCATTAAAAATGAATGCATGAAAGCAGGCTGCATCTCTTCTAATGCCTTGGCTGAAGGAGCCAAACAACATCCTAGCCTGTCGCTGCAAGACAAAACAGCTAACATTTACTGAGTGTGCGAGGGGAGTTCTCTCTGAGGCAGGTTCAATTAGCACTTAAATCATCTCTGCTTCCAGCAGTGCTCTCTGGGATTGAGTACAGCAACTCATCTCCAGGGTGGATTACAATGTGCTTAAATCAATTTTCATCCCTTCCTCTTTCTGAACTTTGCAGATGGAACACAAAAACTGGACTTTTGGCAGCGTGAGTGAGTTTAAATTTGAATCATTTAGATCACAGCATGTTTGAGAAGGTCTCCCAAAGCGGTGTGTGAGTCTCTCCAAGCCTAGGATAATTAGTGTGTGCAATCCCCACGGGAGGAAATTAAGGCGTGAAGGACTAAAGGTGTTAGGATAAGTCGTTCTTTAGTTGCCGAAAAAGCGCTGCTCAGTGCAATTGTGTCATTTCTCCCTTTGCAGATTATTCTTTTTCTGGCTAGCTCCAACCCTAGTGCCTGCCAAGAGAAGGCTAGCCACCCAAATCAAGCGCGTCTAGGGCTTCCGCCTAGAATTTGTTCTTAGCTCTGCAGATGGAGGAGCAAAGTCCATTTGTGAGCTGACCCCTGGTCCAGGTAGACTCAACCATGAAATTATGTAATCAAAATACAACAAATCCATGAAAATGCTAACTGCTTGGCAGTCATTATACATAATCTCATGTAAGCTAAACATATATTTTAGTCTATAACTTTTATGTATTTTTTTAATGCTGCTGTGGCTAATATTGGAGCAGTCTCTTTTTGCGTCAGAAAATGGCTGACTGACTCTATAAGAAACACAGTCATGCCTCAATCTGTAGATGTAACACAAGAATTAAACTTGTATGTGCACAAAAATAAGTGAATCTCCAATGAAAACAGGTATTCATAACTTACTTGTTGTTTGTACTTTTAACAAGCTTTTGTGTTTTCCTTCAGGACCCCATGTACCCATGGATTTTTGAAAATGTTTCCCTTTGGTACATTTTAGTAGTAGCAGGATATATCGGGCCTTTTAACGTTCCCTGTTTACCTCACTAGACGTTGCATCTGGCAACATAAAGGGCAAAGGTTTCAGTTGTCCGATAAACAAAAGGGAGGAGAGGTGTAATAGAAGGCGGAGGAACGGGTCCGGAAAACCTCCAGGTTTCCTCCTGATGTGATGCCGCTGCTCTTAGTGTCACCTCAGGCAAAGGTATCATTCTGTGAATCTGCCCTTGCCCCTTGATTATTCACAGTCCTGGAGGACTTTCTTTTAAGCAGCTTGCAAGTTGATGTGCCAAGCCATCCGCTCTGGAAGTGGCTGTATGCATGTTTAAGACTGTGAAGAGCATCCACGTGCTATTGTAATTAAAGATTCCACAAAGAACCAAATTAGTTCAAATAAATTGTACCATTCTATATTATTTCCTAGTGGGTTACCATTGCAATAGGTTGTTCAGGAGCACTTAGAGCACATGGCAGAGTGAAATTGTTCCGAGAGACCCAGGAAATGAGCAACCCTTAGCAGATACTGCACTCTGATGTACTTTTGTGCAGATGGCCCCAAACCAGCGCTGACTGAGGTGCTGAATCCTGTCCCTATTCCCTATCCTCTATTATCAGAGCCCAGCTTTGTGGGTGTGCAAATGGAAAGTGTGTATCCATAACCTCGCTGTATTGTTTTTCAATTAAATGCCTCAGCAAGATGCATGATGCCTTCTTTCCAGGATTTTAGCCAAAAAATAAAAGATGAAGCAGCAGAGCATCTATCATCAGGCAGCCCATCGGCGGGATCTTGGCACTCAGCCTCCTCACAGTAATGAAACCTTTTTCAGTGTCCAGCCAGAGAGCCTTTCATGGAGCAATAAAAGCGGCTGTTTGCTTTCTTGCTTTTTTTCCTGGTCTGTTAAATTAACAGCCAGTATACACACAGTCTCTTGTTGGGACTTCTGCGGGGACTTATTTAAAGAATTCAATTTTGTATTTGCTGTGAAATGTCTCGTGGTCTGCGTTTTGGAGATGCAGAGGAGTTGGTAGGATGGGAAGGCAGACGGTGCTTGGTTCCCCTGCCTTCTTTACTGGACTGAATCAATAAGAAGAGCAAAGCCGCCACGTTTTGGGCACTACGCAGAAAACTGTAGTTCTGAGTCTTGGAGGGATGGGAAAGGCTTTGTGTAGACCTCTACTGTGTTCTTCTGATGGACAAACTGGGGTCACTTAGAAGAGCCCTGTCGACACAGTAGGGCGCACTCTCCTGTATTCAGTCTGACTTTTCCCAGCAGTTTGTCAGAGAATGTCCTTAATTACAATAAATGGAATTCTGTCCTCATTATTGGTCATGGAGAGTACATTTCTTGTCCCACTCTGGGCAAGTGTGTTTGTGTGTGACCCGTGTGCGTGTGTTTCCAAGACCAACTACAGTTTTTCCAGTTGAGTGGTCTACACAAAAGCAACTTGTGTTTTCAAGTGCAGGTCACTCATTCCTACCCTCCCTTTCTCTTTATCTACACCCCCGTCCTATTAACTTGCCCCATCTCCCCAGTAAGACACACACACACACAATTTTATTTCATTGTTTTTGTATGCTTGCTTCAGCAGATGTCTTGTGCTTCTGTGTACAAAATTGAAAAAGAAAAAAATCAAGACGACACATCAGCGGCACTGCCCAGGCAGAACAAGATTGATTAGAGACTGGGGGCCTCTCCATTAACTCTTCCATATTGTTAATTACATGTGATTTCATTCTTTTTGTTTTTTAGTTATCCTTTTTTTTAGTGGTTTGTGAGTGGTTCTGGTTGGCTCCTGCAGGAGCAGAGCTAATGTGTGGCCGTTATGTTCTCTGTCTGAGTAACAATTTACAGCGTGTGTCAGAAAGTAATGTTGGCTGCAGTTATTTTATTTTGCTCTAATGTCTAGCTAATGTAGCGATGTTATAATGATGTTAAAATGAACTGGATAGCTCAGTCCCAGGCCTGCACTCTTTCACCGCCTGCAACTGCCAGTGTGGTTGGGATCAAATGACTTGGCAACGGCAGGCCCGTGAAAAAGGGCAGTGCAAGCCATATGTGGACAGGTCGGACGTGGTACATCCATTCTTCTCTCTATCTCCCACAAGGATATGCACACAAGCGGGGCTCACTTTTTCTGTTTGACATATTTGATTTCTTTTAGTTTCCTTTGGCATCTGAATTAAACTGTCATTTTCTCTAGGGAAAATTAAAAAAAAAAGATTATTGGATACAGACGATATCCAGCATGGGTCCTGACTCTTGCGATCTGGTGTACCGATACTCGGACATAAAGGAAAAAGTACAGGACGGCTTTTATGGCCAAGTTCCAAAGCAAAGAACGTCAAGCAGCATTGTCTGAATTATCAAGAAATCTCCAGTAAAAATGTTGCGAGCGGTAATTTGTTATGGGTTTGACAGTTGCTTGGTTTTGCTTGTAAATATTCCTACCCTTAACATAAGGCTTGGGGGTACCCTGCACAGCGTGGCAGATACTACCATAAGAAGCTTGTTGGGCAGACTGAATGGACCATTTTGGTCCTTTTCTGTCATCATTGCTACGTTAGTTTTTTCCCTTCACATATCCCCCACTGCCCTTTCACCTGACTTGGTATCACCAGGGGTGATGGGCAGATTTCCGTTTCCTGTTTTCTCTGGTAAACTCTGTATTATACAGAAAACGTGCTTCCTGAGTCCTGAAACGTTGCAGGCTTGCATCATTGGCTAGCTCAGTTTTACACAACTTTCTCCCCCACACACCTTCCCCCCCCCCCCCCCCCCGAAGAAGCAGTAGAGGAGAGTCACTATTAATTCAGCCTGCTCTGGCACAGTTAGGAGAAAAAGAGAGTGATGGTATAATTCATCTGGGAGAAATCGACAGTTTAATCCATCTCCTCAGACTGCAGTGACAATTTAGTGATATTTATCCCCCAAAGTCGTCACGAACTTGGTGGGTGCAGGTGAATGTGCGAAGGATGGAAGAGTTCCTTGTTCTTGTCACAGCAGAGAAGCCGACGTGTAGACTGCCAACGGGGGGGGGAGGGGTTTGCACAGAGAAAGTGCAAGACCTTTTGTGTGCTGCCACTTAACAGAGGAGGAGGAGGAATTAGCAGAAATTGTGATAAACAGCTGGAGAATAAAGAGGAAATGCTGCCGGGTGTGGGAGTTCGGTTCTTAGTTAGCATGAGATCACCAAGTGGGAGGAAAGTCTTGGAATATTTGCATGGTAAGGGTCTTCCGCGGGAGAAAGGCGGATTACGCTGCAGCGGGAAACGGAGGAGAAAAGCATAAGAAGAGGTTTTCCTCAAATACCCCGACCTCTCTCCAGCCGGCGTGCTCTTTGCCAGATTGAATTATTCCCAGTAAAAGGGTATTTTTATTTTAAACAGAATAGTAACAAATGTAGTTATAGCAAGTCTGAGTCCACCGTTTTAGCAGGCAGTGCCCTACTGCATCAGAAATATCAACAAACATAATTGGAGGAGCTTTATTTTTATTATTTATTTTTTAGCATCTGTTACTCTTGTCAGTTGCAGTAAAACTAAATAAATAACCTACCACTGCTGCTTAGCACCAACCAATTTTATGTTGGTTTTATTTTGGGGAATTATTTTACCTCTGCTGTGCTTATTAAGCTGTGATTATTTATTTAACTAAATCGACTGTTAGCAGAGGTGCTGGTTACACCTGCAAAAGACGTCACTGTTTACTTTGGTATGAAAAGTTAAAGATGGAAACCAGTTCAGAGACCCCCTTTTATTTAATTATTACTGTTCTATCACACTACAAGATCTTATTAAAAAAGAAAATCATCATCTCTGCCGAGTGATGCATTCAGATACCCCATGAAGGCAGCATGAAAGACAGATGTAGAGGCTGGCATAGCCAATGTATAGAAGGAAAATGCATTTCTAACACAGTTGGGCTTCAAACAAATGAATAAACAAGGAGATTTTATTTCCATTTGTCAACCAGCTTTCCACTAAAAAGTCTTAATAATCATCTTGACTGCACTCCAAGGGATATTCAAGGACTTTTCAATTCTTTTATACCCATCCCCGATCTACGCCTTTCCACAACTTTGTCTTTACAGCATCTTGGTGATCATGATTGAGTCCTTGCTTTGAAATGCATCACCCAGCAAAGAGAACCATCAGGGATTGCTGAATTTATCTTGTCAGCATGTGAACTAGTACAGTTTAACACAGATGGAGTCAATTCACTTGGTGTGTGCTTCTGAAGGTAATCGTTTACATCAGAGCTTTAAATATTTAGGATCACTACAGAAGAACAAGGGGGGATGGACACTTATCCAACCAAGCTATTCCATGTTTTTATTTCTACTTCATTTTCTAAGGAATTCTGGAATACATTTTTCACTTGGCAGTTGTGCAGTAGGATTTATAGAAATATGGAACAAGCACTTTTTTAATGCATTTTACTTCTTGGCTGTAAGACAAAAGATGAACATTTTGGAAAGAGGTGTAGACTTTCTATAGCTACTGTAGTCCAGATAAACAAGCCGAGATCTCAGACTGGATACCCAAGTGAAAATTCCAGTGCAAAGACATAGACCTGGGAATCATTGGTATAAAGATGATATTGAAAACCATGGGAGATAATTAGAGCTCCAAGGCAACAAGTATGAAGAGAGACGAGAAGAGGGCCCAGAACAGATAATGGGGCAGCAATGAGGTGGTAGCCACCAAGAGATACCCTAAAGGTGCAATGGGAGCTAGAACGCAGTCTTGGAATCTAAGCAAGGACATAATATCAAGGAGTAGACTGAGATTAACAGTGTCAAAAGCAAGAGACAAGTCAAGCAGGATGAAGACTGAGCAGTGGCATCTGGCCTAAGCCATAAAGAGGTCACTAGAAACTTTGGCAAAGATTGTTTCAGAACCAGACTTGGAGCGGGTCAAGAATGATTTAGAATTCAAGAATGTCAAGGCAATAAGTAGACAGCATGTTCAAGTAATTTGGATGTTAGCAGCAGGAAAAAGAGAGAGCAATAGTTGGCACAACAGATAGAGACCAGTGAATGATCTTTGAGGACTGATATATGTTTGAATGCAGCAGGAACAGTTGCAGCTTGAGGATACGACAGATAGAAGGGATGACTGAAGGGGGGAGCTAAAGCTGATGAGTTGGGTGGAAATGGGGTCAGAGGAAGACATAGTGAGTTTGGAGAAGGAGAGAAGATGAGATTTAGCTGGTAGAATAATTGTATTGCTTTTTGAAATACAGAAACTGTCAAAGGTCATTAAAGTGATTTTTCTACTATTGTTACTGCATAGATTCTTCATAGAAAACAGCTGAAAAAGGAAGTCATCTGGCTCATTCTTTCTCAGTTAATGACATCCAAGGCCACAAAGCAGAAAAGGAAAAGAAATACAGATTTATAGGTCTGGGACAAATATTTCATTGCAAAGATTTCCATTGCTTGAATTTCCCTTTCATGCTTACTCACCAATGTGAGTGGGCTATTGGATGGAGCTAATTTGTGAGAAAGTTATGGTGAGTGGTAAAGGTTAGCAATTTTTCTGCTAATGTTTAGGTAGACTGTAACACTATTCCCCCAAGTGACAGTAGGATAGTTTTTTGTGTCTCATTTCTAGATTATTGATGGTTTTTTATGCATATTTTACTGATTTATTATTTTGATTATTTTGTTTATTTGATGTAAGCTGCCTTGGGTTGAATTTATTTCAAGGGAGGCAGTATAACAGGTTCTGAGCAATTCAGCTACCTTACAAACTCTTTAACTTTTAGTATTAAATATTTTTCCATCTTCCTGTTAGGATCTTTCTTTTGCTATATGCTTTCTGTAATGATCAGAATATGACTTTGCTGTAGGAATTTCCAGGTCTGACAGATATTGTCCCCTGAGCTCGCTATGCACTTTTATTCTTCTGCAGAGATCAGGACATGCCGTCCATGCTTTCAGTATATTTCTATGTTTTTTCTTTTTTAAATATTAGGCCTTCCTGTGATCTCTGAAACCAGACAACCCAGTTTCCTGGTTTTTGCCAGGAGGACCTACAAGATGTCTATACTCCCTTTTGACTTCCAATACTAAACCTAGGGATGGCAGACCAAGGGCCAAAACAGACTGGTATATGCAATGTTGGGAGAGTAAGGGGAACCCACATTTACGTCTCTCCCTCCTGTCCTATGCACTTATGTCCTGAGCCATATGGGAAAGGAGGAAGAAGAGCAGTATTTCTAGGGACCGTGAGATGCATTCTCTCTCACCGTCTTCCTATTGTCTCAAGCCTTCTGCTCCTGCCAGGGACCCAGGTGGAAGAGTCACCGTCGGGATGGGAAATGAGGGATAATGGGTGAGAAATGGAGAACAGAAACGGGAAAAGAGACCATGGAAGGCAAGGGGAGAGGAAGGAGTGGGACAAATGCAAAATAATGAGAGAAGGGAAAGGAGGAATTGGTGAAAGAAAGAAATGGGAAGAAGTGAGATGAGAGAGTAAAAGAGATTTGAGTGACAGAAGAGAGGAAGAAAAGGAGAAGTGACACACGTGGAAATGTGAACTAGGAGTAAGTATAAGAAAACTGGCTGAGCCTGAAGAAGGGCTAGAAGGGAAAAACCGAACCTGTTTACAGATTATATGAAGTTTGCAACAGTGTAGGCATTCCAGAGTGGGTAAATAAGATGAAAGATTTTAAAAATTTGGTAGACTCGCTGAGATCAGGATTGGTCAGTAGGGCACTGGTTTGGGTTTTTTTGTATTTTTTGTTTTGAAGGGACCCTCATAGCAAGTACATATGGGTCAAGTTACCTCCAATCAGGTACCACTGGAACGTGGAGTCACTCAGGGGGGTCATGTTTAACTGCCTCATTGTTTATTTACAGGCCGATTCAGTAAAGTCCGCGGGAGAGCGGACGAACGCCCGCTCTCCTGGCGCGCGATTCTCTATTTAAACGAGGCCCGGCGGTAGAAACGGGCAAAAGGAGGCGCTAGGGACACTACTGTATTGTCCATAGTGGAATTTGCACCCCGTTAGTTATTCCCGGGGCTAAAGAGCCGCACTTACAGCAGACTTCCCATCGTGCCTTTTCTCAGGTTGCTCCAATATTATTTAACGCTGTCCCTTTAGGAAGGCGCATACACTGTGTGACGATAAATGTTTTAGAAAATTGTTGAAAGCATACTTGTTTAGGGATGCTTTTAAATGACGTATTATATACAGCTTTTTATTTATATTTTTGCTGATATGTTGATTTCAAAATGTCTTTGTGACGTTGCCTTCGAACAATATTTTTTGGTAAGAGTGCAGAATATAAGAATTTGTAAATAAAATGATCAAAGATATGGCAACTACACTTTAATATAAGAAAATGCAAGGCCAGATGCTTTTTAGAGGTGAAGAACTAGCAGCCAGCAAATAAGAAAGAGTTTTAAGGTAGTTTAAGAAAATTCTGGCAGCTCCACTGTGAGCTTTTCAGTGCTTCTGGCAGGCAGATGTGGTTCCTGTTCACAGAAGTGGAAGTAAGGAGATCAATAGTTAGTCTGATCTCAAAACCGTTTACTCCCTTGAAATGTGAAGCTATAAATGACCTGTTTCTTAGCAGAATTTTCCTAACATGCTGTAACCCATGTTGAATGAATTTTGTATTCCAAAACGCAAGATATAAATCCAAGTAATAATAAAACAGAGAACGGTGCAGTTTTGGAATCGAATGGATGACAGAATCCAAAGTAGCATGGCTTTACCCAGAGGTAGATCTTGCCAGACAAATCTAATCAATTTCCTTGACTGGGTGACCAGAAAGTTAGATTAGGGAGAGCACTAGATGTAGTGTACTTGAATTTCAGCAGGGCCTTTGACATGATTCTGCATAGGCAAATTAAAAACCAACTGAATGCCCTTAGTATGGATCCTGAAGAGACTGACTGGGTTAGGAACTGGTTGAGTGGAAGGGCTGTGGTAAGCAGAGGTCACTCCAAGGAAAGGGGGGGATTATAAGTGGTATGCTACAGGGATTGGTTCTCAGTCCAGTTCTGTTCAACATCTTTGTTAGCAATATTTCAGAAGGGCTATAGGGAAGAGTTTTCCTTTTTGCAGATCATATCAAAATCTACAACAGGGTAGGCACACAAGAAGATGTGGTAAATATGAGGAGGGATCTAGCAAAACTTAAGGAATGATCTAGAGCAGTGGTTCCCAAACCTGTCCTGGAGGACCCCCAGCCGGTTGGGTTTTCAGGATACCCACAATGAATATGCATGAGACAAGTTTGCATGCACTGCCTCCATAGTATGCAAATTTTATTTCATGCATATTCATTGTGGGTATCCTGATCTGCTGGGAGTCTTCCAGGACAGGTTTGGGAACATCTGGTCTAGTGTGTGGCAGCAAAGAATTAATGTTTAAAAACAAAAATGCAGTGTTGTGAATTTGGGTTGCAAAATTCCCAGGGAGCAGTACAATATAGGGACGAAGTTCTGTGCACAGAACTGGAGTGGATCTGGGGGTGATCGTATCTAATGATCGAGGGGACCAAACAGGTAGAGAAGGTGCTAGCAAAATCCACAAAAATACTTGGATGCATACAGTGAGGAATAGCAGAGGCAAAACTGCTTCTGTAAAAGTCTTGCTGAGACCTCATTCTGGAGCCTGCCCCTTCAAATGGATATAAACGAATTAGAGGGCAGCAATGATCATCATAAAGCTTGTGGGGAGGAAGTGCTAAACATAGATAGAGACGTTGAAATACCTCCAACAAATAAATGCACAGGAGCTAGGTCCCTTTCAACAGAAAGGAGACTCTAAAACAAGGGGTCATCAGATGAGGGTGAAAGAATATACTAAGGACACAGAATGGATATTGGATGCATGAAATAGCCTCCCTGTGGAGGAGACAGAGATGAGGATAATATCAGAATGGAAGAAAACATGGAACAAATACCGAGGATGTATTTCACCTGAAGATGTGAATGGGCCCATATGGTTTAGATTTATTTACTTTTATTGTTTAATTTAGATTTTTTTTTTTATATTCCACTTTTCACACTTTTTCAGCATTTCAAAGTGGATTGCATTCAAGTACTGTAGGTACGGTCCTTGTCTGCCATCATGTTCCATGTTTCTGTGACCTTAGGATCACCAGTCAGTGTGACAAAACATTATGGCTTCATCAAAGCCAATAGAACCAATTACAGTTGCTAGGGAAACTCGTGGGATGTCAGGAGTTGCATCAGTTAATTGCACTGGCGCTGCAGCCTTCATGATGGTGAGCAAGTTTCCGCTGACGGAATGCATTGACTTTTGAACTTCCATTTCTGCTTTTGATCTGCAAACCTGCAACATGCTCCGTGGAAAAACAAGCTCGTATTTACAATAATATTTTTTTACTTAAGAGTAATCATGTTTGACAGCATCGTGCAAGAGCTTCAGCTTCTCTGGTTTTTTGTGTTGACTTGCTGTGGATGTGAGGAATATACATGTGGATGCTGATTATATCGTTTGATGATATGGGCAGGAAAAGGAAATGTTAAGTATTGAAAATGGAAGTTACAAAGCACTGGGGATGTGCTTTTTGTTTTCAAGAGACGAAAACGTCATCAAAACAAGATGTTTCTTTTCTGTCGTTAACATTTTTGCTGTAGTTTTTGTGTGCCTTGTTGGCAGATAGTGCATGCGGAATAAAAACTGGAATGAAATAAAGCAAAACCCATGAAAGAAAACATAAAGGACACACAAAACCAATGGAATGCGCCCCTTTCACACCAAAATTTTCAACTGGAAGGGAAGCCCCTTTGTAGTTATCTGGATTATTTCACGCACATATGCCTAGAAAAGCGTTACGATCTGGAAAAGTAAATTTACTTTGCTATTCCAGAGGTTAAAGAGGGCCCCGATTAATAAGACTGGTAACCGAGCTCTGTCCGTTGTCGGCCTGGGACTGTGGAACGTGTTACCAGATGAGCTACGGTTTCTAACAGGTTTTAAGATCTTTAGAAAAAAAAATTAAAATGCTTATTGTTTCTGGAAGCTTTCTCATGAGTACAATGAACGAAATAAATGTATTTTACTGCATTTTAGGTTTTTGTACATTTCAGTCATTGCATTTTATGTTAAAGCTGTAATCCGCTGAGCGTGGCAAAGTTTCTGTCGAGGGAATCTAAGTATTTTAATAAATAAATAACGAAAACGAACAAACCAATTTTTGGGACACCCCCCCTCCCAGAAAGCACTAAGTCATGCAGAGATGAGCTCAAGGTTTTACCGAAGCTTTGCCTCACTGTCGTCATGTCCTATAAATACAGAGATGCTGAAAGCCGGGCAGAATTGCCGTTGGATGTCATCAAGCACTTTCTAAATTACTTTTCTAAAGTATAGGTGTGCAGGTGTCGCAAGTTAATGACCGTGAAAGAACAAGCCCTTCTTTGGGGAGGTCTGAGGCACCTAATCAGAAACTCCCATAATCCTTTTCTCCTTTATAGATTTTCATGCACACCAAGTAAATAAAAGGACTGAGCAGAGCGTGGGTTTATAGGGCTCCTCCGGTTACCTGTGACTGAGTTACAGCGTGTCTCCTGAGTACTTTTTGCTTAGCTGGAAACACAGAACATGTCAGCAGATGAAGACTGAAAAAGTTAACCCTTTACAAAGGCCTATAACCGAATTAATAGGGGGATCTTGAAAATGTATTATAAAGCGGTTAATTGTTTTTAAGCTAATACCAAAAAAAAAAATAAGCCCTTTCACAAGCAGTTATAACTTCTTAGGGGCCATTCTTTAAGGGACCGTGTACATTTTATCAAGAATCATCTGGCAAAGCAGCAGACAGTTGCCACTGAACCCGAAAATCACAAAGCAGTGTATTTCCCTGTGCAGGTACCTTTTCAGTAGTTTGACTGGCTTGACGGAACACCACACTTTAGACTTTCCTACGCTTTATATGTTTTGCTACTAGGAAGGCATTGAGAAGGGCTGGCTAAAAGAGTAAAACGTGGGACATAGGTGTGTCGCTTCTGAACTCTTTGTGTTTAGCACCTGATCTGGGCGGTGAAATGGAAGATGTGCGTTAAACGGATGGCCTCTGTGAATGCAGTACTTCAGAGCCTGCTGCCAGCTCGGCCTTTCATTCTCGCTGAGGGTGACGTCTAGAAGCTTTGTCATCCTGTGGCGGTGGCCTTTCTGGAGGAGAGAGGGAAGGGAAGGTGATGAAGCCTAGCAATGCTTTCCTGATCTCGGCACTATCAGAGAGGCAGTTTGGTGTCAAAACAGAAAGCAGCCCTGGTTTGTAAGAAGGGAAGGCCAGACTATGAGGCAGAAGTAACTACTGTCGTGATAAGCTTAGTGAGATATATCTGTGATCAGTGGGGCTGAGATAAGCAGTAAATTCATAAATACTATCCTTTCAACCTTAACCTATTTGTTCACAAAGTGCCACAGTTTTCACGAGAGCAGCATCCGCAGAAGAAAGCTGTAGTCCCAGTTGACAGTGGCTTCACTGATGTTAACAGAGCTTCATTTTTTTTAGAGCTGTCTTCTCGTTTTCCTTCTATGTATTTGTGCTGCTATGATTTTATGTACTTTGTTTACCATTCTGGGCAGTTTCTGACTGGAAAGGCGGTAAAGTCCGATCCCTCCAGCCTTGCTGCTCTGTGTGTGGTCCGTAGTAACGAACCTAAGTAGCCGACGGCAGGAAAGGATCGGTTGGACCATTCAGTTATTCCAGGCCACGCTGTAAGAATACATTCCAGCTGCGGAAGTTTGCTCCTAGGATATAGCACTCCTTATCTGCTATGTTTTTGTTTTCTTTGGTTGTCTACCCTCCTAGGTAGAAAAGCATAGGTGTGTCCAGCACTCGCCTTGCCTCCATGAAATTATCGCAACAGTTATCAAAATTAGGCTAACTATTCCCGACTGTCCGGCTTCCTAGGTACCCCTGGCCTTGCTGGAACCTGCCAGTACCGACCCATTTGGTTTCTGAGGTGTTGTAGTCTTCTGGTAGGATCCCAGCTACACTCCATGGCCTGCTGTCTCATTCAGTCATGCTGCTTTTATCTGCCCTTATTACCACTCCCCTTGCCTCCGCTATCATGGGACGGAAGTGTGGGTTATTTGCAATTCTGCAACTTCCCAACTCTGTACCTAGCAGTGCCATAGAATATGACAGCAGACGAGACCATTAAGCCCATCCAGTCTGCCCCTCTTTACGCCCAGTGCAATGCTACAGACCCCAGCCGACCCTCAGCTGACCTTCACGCCATTAGGTACCTTCTCATAAGGGAAGGCTGGGGATCGACGAACATCTGGGGCTTTACACTGGTGATGAAGCGAGGTGGGTTGGATGGGCCTAATGATCCTTCTTAAAAAAAAAAAAAAAAAAAAAAAAAAAAAAATATATATATATATATATATATATATATATATATATATATATATATATATATATATATATATATATATATATATATATATATATATATATATATATATATATATATATATATCCAGGTGTTCATAGACAAGGAATTTGATAGATTGATTCAGACATATGAAAGATTACTGGTAATCTGGCAAAATCACTGTGCACATCCTGAAAAGCAGACTGGTGTTCAGATGTGGGGCTCTGTAAAAAGGGATGTACTTTCTGGTGTTAGCTGACAAAAAAATGCCCTGATCTGAAATTCCTTTCGAGTGCTATAATGCTGTGCACCACCTTGTGTTACCTGTCAAGCAGTATCCTGACTGATTTCTGAAAAATTGTGCGGCCTATTGTCAGCACGCTTCGCTGCTGGGTGGAGGAGGATAGTCCTGGAAGTTTTGGTACGGTACCGGTGTTGTGGTGGAACTTATTACAAGCCAGCATTTCTGACTGTTCCCTACCAAAAGAAAACTGAAACGCTCCAAGAAGAATTTTCTGTCTTTGCTATCCTCACCTACCCGTCTGGTTTTCAGGATCTCTGCAATGGCTAAGTATAAGAGAGATTTGCATGTGCTACCCCCTTTTCATGCAGATTTCTTTCTTGCCGAGTCGCCGTGGATGTCCTGAAAACCAGACTGGCTAGGGGTCACTCGGGGACCGGTCCAAGAGCCACTGGTCGTCTGCACCAGTATTTTAGCAGTGTATCAGTGTGGGTGTGCCGTTTTGGGACTGCGCCGTTTTTTTTCCAGTGGATCATTTTTATAGGATCTGGGACTGTGATTCCCCTAAACTATGATGAATGGAAGTAACCAAATAATGAGTGAAGCCTTGCATGGGATTTAAGCTAAACACATTTCTGAGTGAGTGACAAAAATTGCCTCTAGTGAGTATAAGAAATGACTTCAGAAAATGTGTTCATTTTCACAGTTTAGGCTAGTAAGGCTGATATTCAGCTCCATTTGTCTGCCTACATTCGGATAACGGCGGAACTTGAAAATCCCGTCACGCTGACCGGCCCCAAGGCAGAGTCAGCTATATGGCTAAGTTAGCCAGGTAAACACTGATTTTCAGCATTAAGTGGCTAACATAGCTGCATAATTTTAGGTCGTCCAAGGAGCTGCCCTAAAGTTAGCCAGGGGTATTCAGCAGCTCTTCCGTCAGCACCACCAAATATCTCTGCAAAGTTAGCCAGAAAAGCTTAGTCAGCCAGCAGCTGAATGCGGACCTCTTATCTAGTGAATATCTACTGATTCAAAACTAACTTTCCCTGGCTTTCTGACTCGGATCTTCTCAGTGGCCTTTTCATCTTAAGCAGACAGAGATTTACATTTAGATCTGACAGGATGCCAAAGTCCCCCAAACTATAAGGGTAGCCATTGTTTGACAGAACTCCCTCTGTCTCTAAGGGACTTAAATTTTAATCATTGAATTAATTTTGCAAGCACGGGCACACGTATTTTAGCTGCCTTCTGGCATTAATAATGAATACAGTGAAGAAAAATATTAAAAATAGAAGGTTATGAAATGGGTGGAGGGGACCTGGCACTCAGTTCCTGTACTGTATACACTCTGGCTGATTTGAATTATTTTCCTTTCTTTTCCTCTGCTGAAGCGTTCCTTGCCTCCCACTAGCTCCAGTACATTTTCCTCCAGAGTAAAAGGGGAGATCCAGGTACACTGAAGTGTATTCGCTCTCTGGGCATAAAAATAACCACAGGCTTAGTGTACGGAGCTGCCCTTCGACTGATGTGCAGGCTGTGGTGATTGTGTTGCATTTGTGTTGGGAAAATAAACGCAGAGTTCCAAAAGCATTTCTTACCCTGATCCTGCACAGAAGAGCTGGAATAGAGCCAGAAAGTATCCCACTTTTCCATTCCCAGCGTTTAGTTACCATGTTCCTCAGCACAGCATAAAAACACAGGAACCAGGAAGCAGCTGCCTAGCGTTGGGATACGTTGTCATTTCAGGTATTGTCACCTAGCTTGGTGGATGTCTCCTCTGAAGGATGCATTCAGGTGCCCCTCGCTCCCTAAGACTCTGTACCCTAGGAGAGTGTGCCAATAAACGGTTCATTCTTAAAAATATGGAATAATTTCTACTAAGATTATAAGATGCTACATCTTTCAAATACTGTACTGTGCCTTTATTGGTTGTCTTAAAATACGTAGCCAGGTTTGATAGGATAACTGGTGTTGGTTTACTGTTGAATCTATTCAGTGGTGATGTCTTTTGTAGAATGTGTATGATGGGTACTATGGTCCTATAGGTGCTGTGCGATACCTCTTAGGTAAGGTATCTCAGTATCTTTTTCAAATGCAGAATCCCAAATTACTGGGTCTTTCTAAGGAATAGTAGGGGTGTTGTGTCTCAGAAGATACTGGAACCCAATCTTGCACAGATTTGGGTTTAAATTCAGCTTTTAATCTTGCAGTAAGTGGTCTTTAGAGAGAGATCTGGAGATGAGGACTGTATGTTCTATCTCTTTTTTTTTTTTTAAAAGATATTTTTGGATGCAAGAGGGTGAATGGAAGGTGAGAGCTGAATGTTTTCTTCTTGAACAGGTTTTTTGCTGATGTAGTGTGTGATAACTGCAGGTTTGCTAATAAAATCTTACAAACCTTTGCTGGAAGATAACTTCATTATGCCAAAACCTTGTGTTTGAAGTGCATTTAAATGTTAATGCAAGGGGACGGGGGATTTCACGGTGGGAACTATATCCAGTCCATACAGTGCGGGCATTGGGAAGAGTGAACCATTGTTTTGCTTGTTTTCTTCTGTACAACTTCCATAAACAGATTTGAAACATAAATGTTAATATAAAACAAGTTTTGTGGGACCATCCCTCGTGAGAAGAATGGAAAAGTGAATGGAAACTCCGTGCCATCATTTCTGATCCCTGTTTTTTTTATTTTCTGGTGCAGTGCGATCTTGTGCAAAATTGTATTTTGAAATTTCATTATTGTTTAGTGTTTTGTAAAAAGTAAAGAAGTACTTAACCTAGTCAGTTACAGTTCTTTCATATTCCTGGTAAAAGACCCTTCCTTTGCTAGAAGATAACTTCAGGCAGATGAATGGGGCCATTTGTATGGTACGTTTCCAAACAGCCCTGGAAAAACATGTTTGCAAAATCTTGGAATATTTTTTTTTCATATACAGTAAATGTCTATTTAAGGAACTATAACCGTAATGAAACAAATATTTTCCATTTTTAAAGGTTTTTTTCCAGGCTTTTGTGTTAACAGTTCAACTGGCATGCAAATATTTGAGTGATGTCATTGATTTGTCTCAGTTTATAATAAACCCCCTGAAACTGTGTTTGTAAAATATTTCCTCCTCCTCCTGACTCCCAGCATAGAGTTGGGCCTATGAAGAAGGGTTCTGAGCCAGACGCCTTTCACAGAGAAAAGTTAACGGGAAACACCTTGGATATTCCCCGAAGGCAACATTACAGAGAGAGTCTACCCTAGAACAGATCCGACAATGCTTCTCTGTGAGAGACACAAAATACATGTTCTTCCCAAAAAGCTGAAGAAGTGTATCCATTTATCTTAAAGAGGACTCAAACATTCATCCTCTTTCTCCCTTATATAATAACGTAGGTAAAGACCCAAATGGTCCATCCAGTCTGCCCAGCATGTTGCCTGGATGGTGACTGCCGCTCTGTGCAGGTTATCCCCTCCCCACCCCCTCGGTCTTGCAAGATGGTTGGTAAATACATTTCTTCTGCTTCCTTTCTTCCATCTCCGGCAGCCCCTGTGCATTCAGATGCCTCGCGTAAAGTGCTTGCACGTAGAGACAGAAAATAATAAAACAGAGAGAGAAAGGAAAGCTTGCCTCGGTAAGTAAGTCAGAGCCAGTGACCATTTCATACAAACCCTTTGCACAGAGCCGCCAGTCTATTTCCTTCACGTTCAAGCAGCCTATCAGGGCTAAGAAAAACTGAAAGGGTCACAGCCTTCCTTCTGGTCACAAATTAGCTGCGGGTTCTCCATTACCCAGTCTCAGAGAGCAGAGGAGGCATGAAAGAGATTAAAGTCGCCGAATAATGAGCAGAATCGCTCTGCAATCAGTGGGACTGACACAAACTAGGGGAGGTATTTCTAAGATTAGAGAGACTTATTCTGAACATACCAAATCCTTTATGCTCACCTTGATGGTGGCTCATTGCACAGTCCCATACTTTAAAATCAAAGCAGTAATTATTCTCTATAATTTAGCATCTGTGGTATTTTTCCTCCGTAATAACCAAGAGATAAGACTTGAATGCTGCTTTATGAAGAGGAATAGAGAGGGTTAGGGGTGAGAGTATCTTTTTTATTGGCCAAAGTCTTTATGAACACAATATTTATATAGAAATTTCTTGAATCATAGATAACCTGACCTCCTTTGGGTCACCAGAATGGAAGACGACATCTGTACTAGCTTTAAAGTTGTGAAATAAAAACCATATTAATTTGAACGTGATGCCATCATGACTTGTTTCTTCTTTGCTAAGAGTGTGTTGGATAGGTCTCCCAGAGAGTACAGGACACTAGATTAACTCATAACTCACTCATCCTTGGCATACTGTGCAAATATCCTAATGTAATTAAGAATTTTCATTAACCTGCCCCGTCCTGCACGCATCAATCGGAATTGCTTTTGCTTGCTTCTAAATGCTGAAACTTGTTTTTTCATAATGGATATAAGTGCAGTCTTTGATACACCAACTATTGCTTAACTGATTATTTGAAACTGGTATTCAGGAAAAATCCCTTGATTGGTTTAAGTCTTTTCTACATATAGTGTTACTTAGAATTCTACAGTTTCCCCATCTAGTTCCTTGCACTGTGGTGAGCATCAAGGTTCTCTTCAATCTTTACCTGGCTTAGCTTGCCACTCTAATTCAAAGCTTGGGATACACAGGCTATTTCTCTGCTAATGATATTCAGATTATTATAGACTGTGATCCAGAATCTTCTTATTCACTCACACATTTCAGTAGCTGCTTAACTAAGGTTGCTGATTGGCTTAAACTGTTCAAACTCAAAGTCAATCCTGACAAATCCAAAGCAATCTGGTTTCTTACAGAAACATACTGCTGTTCAATTTCTCTCCCACTCCAATCCTGGTGTTAGCATTCAGACAAAAGATGTTATTACCACACTAGGCATTAAAACAAACTCCTTATATGAACAAATATTGTTCAATATTTATGTGAGCATCATAGCAGATGAGATAGAAGGTAAAGTTTGTCTTTTTGCGGATGACACTAAGATCTCAACATTTTTATTGTATATTTTTTTTAGTTTTCTCGTTTTGTTGTATATTTTAGTTAGCATCATAGTTTTTTATTGTATATCGCTTTGTTTTACAGATGTAATAAGATGCAGCTAAGAAAATGATTAAACATATAATTAATTCAAACTTTGAACTCTACAGTCCAGCAAGCTGACGTGGCTCTAACGCAGGCAAAGTTGTGCAATGAACCAAAGTGAATGAACACAGTCGTAGAGAAAAAGACAAGCTGATGTGATTGCATCAGAGAAATTGTCATTGATTGTCTAATTTCTCAGGGTTTTATTTTCATAAGCTGTGATTTGGGTTCAGGTAGCCCTACTCACAATTGTACGTGGGTCTGTGATCATGGAGCTTGATCTCTAGTCCTAATATCATTTGTTTATTTAAATAATGCTTTTTTTTTTTTTTTTTTACAATGAACTTGATTTATCAAGGTATTTTACCAAGCTGTCAGGCCAATGCAATATTGGTGTGCTCTCCTAACACGTGCCGATCCACCTCTCCCGGGCGCCCAATTTAATATTTAAATTAGCTGCAACGGTAAAAAGGAGGCACAGGGGGAAATTGTACATCCCTAGTGCCTCCTCAGCATCAGAGCTCAGGAAAGGTGACTGACGGTGCGGTTTAGGAAACAGATACTCAATGCCAGTGTCTGTTTTCTCCCACTGCCGACACAATATATTGTGGGCGTATATTGAGCACCCAGAAATTTTTTTTCAGAAATATTTGGGGGTTTTTTAAACTGATTCCGCTTTCTGTGATCTCTCCTACTTGGTATTGCGATGATACTAGTAGGAGGGATCACAGAAAGCAGGAATTTGGGGATTTTTCAATGAGCCCTTGAGTGCTGCAGCAGACCTTTATGCCAGCCCTGGGCTGTCATAAAATTTGCCACGGTACGAGGGCGCATTGGCCACCCAGAAAATTCTTTGCATCGCGGGGATTAGTCAGTAGCCTCATCTACATGTACTTTACGTGTGCTGAGGCTGTTAGCTACGCGCTCGATTGGCTGCGCGTTTTGAACGTGCTAATCCCCGTTTTGCAACGGGGGTTATGGATGCGTGTCCAATCACGTGTTGAGCCATGTGCTGGCCGCAGCACACTGTATCACATCAACCTGTCTGTCTGCAAGTAAAACCTATCATAAGCCAAGCCCAAGGTACGTTGCAAATTGTAGGCGCGTTGTAGAAATGGTTTATCTCTCTTAGATCGTTCAGTGTTGGGTTGCTCATTGCCACCACAAACTCCACAAAGCTTTAGGTTAGAGATCAGCCATGTACTGGAGGGGGCTGTCAGGAGCCCCTTGACACATTTTATTTTAAACAGAGTTTAACCAAATGAAACAGAGTAAGTGAGAGCTCCTTGATACAAAATTGTTCTTCAGTTAACTGGAGGATTGAAGCTATAAAATATGCTTCATGTTCTGTTTGCAGGGGAGAATTTTTTTTTGTCTTCCACAAGATTGCATCTGTGTTCTTGTAGTTTGGCAACTTTCCCCAAAGGTTAAGACTGTGGTTTACTTGTGTTTCTAGTATTGCAGAATTTATATTCATTGATTCTTTTTTTTTTAAGCATTCAACAGCAGCCAGTGGAGTTTTGGCCTTTCTATAGGAGTAAAGAGGTAACTGCGGTTTGGACCTTCGTTTTGTGCCTTTTGTGGTTTTTCTTTGCAGTCTAAAATAACAATGCTGACCCTTCTTTCTTATGGAAGGGGGATTTTCAAACAGCCCACCTACATACAAAGTCAACCTTATCATCTCTGTTTCAAAGGGAAAGTACATACTTCCCTTTGAAAATTACCCCCCTCCAGGTACAAATGAAGCACACACTTTGCAACTAATTTTTCTGTGGGCAGATTTTTGCTAGGAAAATAACATGCGTAGATTTGATGCCCACAGGCATCATTTTCTCAACTCTGCCCCAAACCCACCCCAGGGAACACCTCTCCTCAATTCAGCAGTGGAAGCCCCTCATGTGCTTATGACCGGAGTGCAAGAGGGCATTTTTCATAGAGACAATTCACCCCAGGTGAGTGGGCTTGTAAAATCATCCCGAGAACGGCCTTGAGATTTAAGTCATCAGAGAACAACCTGGGAAGACTCCATTCTTTAGCCTTCTTGCAGAGCAATAACTATGGTGGTCAAGGAAGAGGGAACAGAGTGAAACACAGGAGAAAATAGACAGAGGGTCAGGCTTTAATATTCCCAGTTTAAAATGAGGCTTTTATCTCAGCTTTTGTAATATATTTGGTAGTGGTTTTCTGATTTGTCCACAAGTCTCACGTAGTGAGTGATGCCATGCTACCCAAGGCTTATAATAATTTTCTAGGAAATGCAAAGCTTTCAGAGACTTTTAGCTGCTGTTAAATGGGGAGGAGGTTTATTGGGGTTAGGGTGTGTTTCAGTTCATTTTTTGTAACATCTGTATGATATCACAAACATTTTCAAGGGGAATTATGTATTTTTACATAGAAACATAGAAATGATGGTAGAAAAGGACCAAATGGTCCATCCAGTCTGCCCAGCAAGCTTATGGTAGTATCTGTTACGCCATGCTGGTTACCCCCTATGCTTATCAGTTTCAGAGACTTTAAAAGTTAGGACCCTCGTTGGCTGTCTGAATCTAATTCCCCTTGCTGTTGAAGCAGAGAGCAATGTCAGAGTTGCATCAAAAGTATCAGGCTTATTGGTTAAAGATCAATGTATGGGCCAGGTCCATGGAGATTCTTGAACTCTTGGCCCTAGAAGTATGGGTCTGAAGCTCTAGCAGAGAGCTACCTTGTTTTTCTTTCAGTTTTAACTTGGAAACGTTAATAAGCATAGCAGTATGATACTGTGGGAGCAGCCCTTGGTTTAGGAAGAGTGTACGAGGACAGAAAGAGTCTCAACTCTGGCCTTTTCTCATACAAAATGCTTCATTATTTTATAGAAACAAAATCAGCAGAAAAGAAAGCCTGCTTACCTCAGCAGCTTCTCTGAGTTATGACATTCAAACTCACACAGTCTTAGTGTACCGTTTTCTGCTTTTTCCTCTTATCCAGGGCCTCTTGTTCTCTCCTGGGCCTGTACTTTTATTCCTTTCCCTAGGGAAATGACCTGTTCCCAGGATTCCCTTAAATTGGATCAGATTAGATACTTGAAGCTGGTCCCTTTAGGTGTTCTGAGAGTCTTTCCTACCTACTGTACCTCTTCACAAGCATGTTCTATGCGAAAAGTATTTACTTATTTATACACTTTGTTGAAGAGTACTTGTTTGTGTGCGATATAGATTGTCTTCAGTCTTTGCACATTATGATAGAGGATGCTAATGAAGTTGGCACATGAGCATAGTTATGCAGTCAGAAGTGAAAAATATCTCTTGAAAACTATTAATCCTGTTTAGACTATATCTTTTGTCTGAATGAAGACATTTGTGTATGACATATTTGCATGAGTATGCTGAATAGATTTTGATGCTTATATTTCTCAGTAGCCTGCATATCAGCCTAATGCATTGAAGAATCCTCAATAGCTTTTCTAGTGTTCTGTATGATTGTAACATGGATTATGTCTATGTCTGGCTAATGGTAGAAACAAATGTTCACTTTCAGTCCCAATAATCTATGAGGTCTTTTTAAAAACACACTGCAGCATCTCACTAGACACATCTTGTGAATATATCTTCTAACATATTGAGGCTTTGTGTACTAAGCATTTTCTCCCCATACACACAAAATAGAAGCAGACCTGTGGTACATCTGGCCCTTAGGAGTTGGGGGCCAGATTGATGGCCTAGTGAATGTAGCCAGCAGCCAAGTTCTGCTTACTGCTGCCTCCTGCAATGTACCTTATACTGTATAATTATAAATCCTGCTAGCATCTCCAAAGCATTGAGAACATTGCGTACCGAAACTTAAATAGAAGTCATTGAGCTTTCTTGATGTGGCTTCGGAGTGAAATAGACAGAAAAGGTGAATACAATAGCTGGAAAATCAGCCAGAAATCATTATACGAGAAAGGGGGATATTAAAGGCCCCAGAGGACTCAGTAACACAACCCGCCATGAAAAGACCTGGAAAAGAAAGCCAAGCCCTGACGCCTTCTGGCTTCAGAAGTCATTTAACTCCACGTGCTCTCCTCTGCAGGGGCTCGGCCCATGCGCACAGAGCTGACCTCGCACGTAACTGAGAAATTCAGACAATAAAGAAATAAAGACGTTACGGATGTGGCACGGGCCGCATAAACCCAGGAGGAAACTGTTTCTCCAGTTACACCAGTGAATGATTGCATTAGGCAGTGCCTCACTTTCCTGTTACAGATTTTTCACGATTCAGCAGCACTTACGTGGTAAACGTGCGTAATTTTGCGTATATTTGCATATTAAGAAATACCTTTTATTTTAACTTTGTAAAATGTATTTTCTGACATTTCTGTTCATTTGTTTTGGTTCTTTATTCTCCCTCCCTGCCCCAACCCTTCACTCCACCCTCCCATCAGTTTCACAGTAGGAGCATAGTGGCAATGCAGCCCCTTCATACCGGGTCCTCCTCCTCTTCTGCCAAGGGACAGGGATCCTGTAGTGCTGTGCGGTTCAAAGTGTGACGCTCATGGTCCGGCTGCAGAGGGGAAGCTCAAGGCCTTTGGAGCCCCCTATGCTGTTAAGAAGCCAGGATTGCACAGGTGAGAAATATAGGGTCATTGTCTTTCTTTAAAACTGACAGCCCCCACAGATCTAAGGCTCGGCTCCCACCTCTGCGGCCCCAGTCTCCCGCAGCCCTTCCGGCAGCCGCGGAATCATGGGAGACCCAGGGGTCCTGGTGGTAGGTACCACTTTATTGTTTCCTACTACTCCCCTGTAAATGTATTGTACACTGTTTCTTTGGGACCATACATTTGGAACATTTTTGGGTAGATCAAACATGGTGAGGTAGTGAACAGGAACGAAGGGCTCTGATGAGATATTGGAAGTGAAATGTGGCAATGGTTATTAATGTCAGTGTTTATTTGATTGATTGGGCTTTGTTCATTTTTTTTTTTTTTTTACCTTTTCCTTTCTCCCCTGTATTGTGGACATTTTGCTGGTCAGTGAGGGGAGTTCCCAGATTTCATGTGTTACATTTTTCCTACTTTGAGTTTGTCACCTTGTATTGGTTTTGTGATTTCTTGTTACACATTTAGTGCAATGTATTTGTGGAAATTCCAAACAAAAAAATTGTTTTCATTCTGTGGATTCATTGAGTTACCCTTGCAAGTATATTTTTGTCTTGTTAGATTGGAGCAGTGCTTGGACAGAAGATGGGTAGTTCTTGTATTCTTTTAATATTCCTTCACCTACCTTGCCTTCCTCACCTCTGCTTGGTAGATTTCTGTAGCTGACAGCTATAGTAGGCTCCTGTTAGCAGGGTAGTTAAGATGGAAACATACCCCAAGGTGACAGTGTAATCATAAACCAGTCATTTTACAGCATAAAGTGTCCGCCTACAGCATCTATCAGGTCCCAAACTTAAATCTCTTGTGCTGTTCCAACATACAGCATTCTTTCTAAGTTAAGTAAATGCCTTATTATGCTGATTAAGTCTAAAAAATTGACTACAGTGGAAGTTGAATCGCCCTTTCTGATTTAACTTTTCAACAATAACCTACTGGTGACAAATATTTTAGTCTCCATGCTGGAGAGGCGACAAAGGGTGGTGGTAAATAGAGTTCACTCCAAGGAAAGGGGGGGGGGGGGGGGTTACTAGTGGTGTGCTAAAGGGATCAGTCCTTGGACCGCGGTGTTCTTTTCAACATTTTCATGAGCAATATTGCCTCAGCGATGGGGAAAGACCGGACTGAGCACCACAGGAAATTACGAAAGTATTGACACTGGTTGCTGTCAACGTACGGAGCCAGGCTCGGGCTAGCACCGGCTCTAGCCGCAATGCCTCCAAAGCGTCCCCGAGGTGAGGAAGTTACACCCTCCATCAATGCCAGGGCTCCAGGGCAGTCCCCATTGATTCGAGGCTCCGAGGAGGATCAAGCCACCCCTCCTCCCTCTTAGCCAGTCCTGGTGTCAGCGACCTTTGAGGAGGAGTTGGAGCGTAGGGTGCAGCTGGCAGTGGATCGGGCCCTGCGGGGCATCAAGCCGGTGCCTCCATTGGTGCCAGTGGCCGCGGAGTCTCTGCTGGAGCCGCTGTTGGAGCATCTCAATGTCATCCTCGGCATCCACCCGACTCAGCTAGCTCCGGTGCCAGGGGTATCGTTTCAGTCTCCCCCCTGCTCAGGTTGTCCTCACCACGGATGCATCCAACCTGGGGTGGGGGGCCCATGTGGAAAGGCTTTGCACCTAAGGACTGTGGTTCACCCAGGAAGCACAATGCCAGATCAACTTCCTGGAGCTCCAGGCAATCAGGTACATTCTCTGAGCTTTCAGAGATCGGCTGGCCAGCAAGGTGGTCCTGATCCAGACAGACAACCAGGTCGCGAAATGGTATATCAACAAGCAGGGAGGCATGAGATCGTTCCTCCTGTGTCAGGAAATAGTCCAGATCTGGTCCTGGGCCCTGTTCCAGAGGATGGAACGCCAAACCATGTATTTGGTCAGAATGGAGAACGTGTTAGTGGACTAGTTGAGTCGAGCCTTCAAGCCCCATGAGTGGTCCCTGAACCAGGTGGTGGCAGATCGGATGTTTTGTCTCTGTGGAATCCCGGATGTGGACCTGTTCGCATCCTCTTACAACAACAAGGTGGCTCAGTTCTGCTCCCTGTACCAGCCAGATGGCAGTCCAGTCTCAGATGCCTTTGCCCACAACTGGTGCCAGGGACTTCTCTATGTGTATCCTCCGATCCCTTTAGTGACGAGGACGTTCTTGAAGCTTTGCCAGGACTGGGAGGCTATGATCCTCATAGTTTCTCAATGGCCAAGGCAAGTCTGGTTCCCACTCCTATGGGATCTCTCCCTCTGGGAACCAATCAGCCTGGGGAATTCCCCAGACCTCATCACTCAGGATCAAGGCAGGCTGCGGCATCCCAACCTCCAGGCCCTATCTCTCATGGCCTGGATGTTAAGAGGTTGATTCTGCGGACCCTTGACCTCTCAGATGATGTGTCTCGGTTCCTGGTGGCTTCCAGAAAGCCTTCCACTAGGAAGTCTTATGGGCTGAAGTGGAGGAGGTTTTCAGTGTGGTGTGAGCAGCATGGCCTGGATCCCTTTTCTTACTCCACTCACAAACTTCTTGATTACCTCTTCCACTGGTTGGAGGCTGGTTTGAAAACAAACTCTGCTCAGGTGCATTTGAGTGCGATTGGAGCATACCACCAAGGTGTAGATGGTTCACCCATCTCCATGCAGCCATTAGTGGGACAGTTTATGCAAGACTTGCTTCAGTTGAAGCCTCCCGCTGTGTCTTGGGACCTCATTGTGGTGTTGGCTCAGCTGATGAAGGCTCCTTTTGAGCCGCTGAGCTCCTGTGACCTGAAATACCTGACCTGGAAGGTCATCTTTTTGGTGGCAGTCACTTCAGCTTGCAGTGTCAGTGAGCTTCAGGCATTGGTGACTTACCCTCCATATACAAAGTTCTTTCATGACCGGGTGGTTCTACACACGCACCCTAAGTTCCTGCCCAAGGTGGTGACGGAGTTCCATCTTAACCAGTTAGTCATCCTGCCTATCTTCTTTCCCAAGCTTCACTCGCAATCAAGGTGAGCGGGCCTTGAAAGTCTGGATTGTAAGAGGGCTTTAGCTTTCTCTCTGGAGTGGCCAGAAGGTCATAGGCAATCCATGCAACTATGCATGTCTTTTGACAGGAATAGATTGGGAGTTGTCATTGGTAAGCAGACACTGTCCAGTTGAATAGCAGATTGCATCTCTTTCTGTTATACGCAGGTGGGACTGCAGCTCGGGGGTCATGTCAAGGCTCTTCTGTCAGAGCCATGGCAACTTCAGTGGCCCACTTGAGAGTAGTTCCTATGAAGGAGATTTTCAAGGCTGCGACGTGGAGTTCTCTCCACACGTTCGCTTCTCACTACTGTCTGGATAGGGTTGGCCATCGCCACAGTAGATTCGGCCAGTCCGTCCTCAGGAATCTCTTTCAGCTCTAAACCCAACTCTTCCTGCTTAAGGCCCTTTTTCGGGTTCAGGCTGTCTTCCTCTGTTACCAACAGCACCAGTGTTGTGCCCGTTGGCACCTGGTTAGGTTTGTGTTTGTCCCCTTGTTTTAGGGAGCAGCCTGTAGCTAGGGATTCACCCATGTGTGAGGACTAACATCCTGCTTGTCCTAGGAGAAAGCAGAGTTGCTTATCTGTAACAGGTGTTCTCCTAAGACAGCAGGATGTTAGTCCTCAGGAAACCCGCCCGCCACCCCATGGAGTTGGGTTCTCCTGCATTTTATTTTATTTTTTCACTCATGAACTCTATGTTATGAGACTGAAGGTGGACCCTGCGTGGATGTGCGGATAGTGGCATGCTGAGCATGCTCAGTGTGCTAGTCAAAATTCTAGAACCTTTAACAGAATTTTTCCATGCGGAAATTTTTGTGACAGGTCGACGCGGAGGAAGAAGTAACCCAAAGATGATATTCTGTGTATGTCACCGGAACAATGACTGCCCACTAGAGTGGATCACTATCATGGGTCCATTCTGATCACTTGTTGACATCTGAAGGGGAATCCACCTTTTGAAGCCTGGGCTGCTTAAAATTCACCATCGGAGATTCTGTAGAAACTCCTGAACAGCTCCTTTCCTTTTCCTTCCGTTCCATTCCTCCTTCCCTTCCAGCAAAACTGCAAGCAACTTCCAAAGGTATGTGTTGGTACTACAGTAGCCTCTTCTCAAAGCAATAGAGTTTGGCAGCAACTCATTCTGAATATCCAGTTCTAATACCAATTTAGGTAGTTTTATTGGTGGTGACTGAAGAAGCCAACTATCCAAAAGTCAGATTAAATGACAGTCTTGGCAGTTAAAAAATTTCAGGTATCAGAGGTGGTGAGGCTGATTGATGGAGAAGAGAGAAGACTGAGTGAAAAGGAAGATGGTCTGTATTGACAGTACTTGTAACTGCTAAGAGTAAAGCAATTTTTCAGCTCCCCTCGGCACATAAGCAACAATGGTGCTAATTGACCATTTTAACCCATTAATTCACCCTAATTAAATTACTCATCATTGGTTATAAGATTAATGACATAACCCATTTTAGAACATGATTGCATTTAAGCTTGTCAAATTTTTCAATTATGTCATAGGTATTTTGGGAGATTACAAGGAGCAAGGGAAGAAAGAAACAGATTTCAATTATACTGAGCAAATCTAGGGCATGACTGGAACTGAATCAGAAATGGAGGAAGGGACTTTGGCTAAGTGTTCTGTTTTCTTCCATTGACTTATTTATACAATACATCATGAAAGTTATTTTGACTGCAGCATATCACAGTGGTGCATTGCTGTGAATTTTGCTGGAAGCGGTTCCCTGATTGCCTGTCTGATGTAAACTCTATAGAAACCTTTGGAAGAGGGGGGATGGGGAGTCACTGTGTGACTGTTTGCAGTCTCTCAGCATCTGTTTGCTAGAAGAGCATCCTCCTCTTCCCAGCAAACCTACACCGGAAGTTAATTATGCTGCCTGATACTCTCTCTCATAAGGCAATTTGTTAGGTTTTCAGGAGAACACTGAGTTAGGGCCGCCTGCCATGTTTGTGTACTCCTCATATGCAAAGGTCCTTGGAATAATAAGGGGTTGATGAAGGAAGAGGTTTTTTGATCCCAGATACATGAGTGACATAGAGGGTAATGTTTAAAGCAGTTTCCACCGGTAAAATAGTGTTTTAACCACAGAAATGGGCTTTTACAATTGATCACCAGTGCATTCTTCCAGGCGGGTTCAGGAAGGTGCATGGAATTACCCGTATAGTTTGGCATCCCCCTCCCCCCCAAAAAAAGAATGTGTGCATAAATTAGCAGATGTAAATATGTAGAGGTGGTTTTGGATGAATAATTTTCAAGGGGGAAAGTCCCCACAAACTTTATACCAGTGTGGGCATTAACAAAATTACCCCCAGAGCAAGATTCCAATCTGAGTTGAAGTAATGTAGACCCTCGGAACCCAGATTTCATATCTGTCCCATGCTTGTTTGACCACATCCTTTAATCATTGTTTTCTTTAATTGGTGTTAGTCTATCACCTTCTGAAATTTTAGACCTCATCTACTACCTAGCGCTCAATACAGTAAAGTGCGGCCGCGGTTACCCTGCTTCTAACCCGCTTTCTACTCACTTTTCGGCCGCGTTAGTCCAACCCGCGATACACTATCCCCTTTAACCCATTCTTACCGCCTCTTTAAATCCCCGGGTAACCCCTTCCGCCCGCGGCATGTATATCAGATGTAAATGATCGAATTAGCTATTCCCTCCCATACAGTAACGCGCACCCCGACTATTGCTATTTTACCCTGCCATTTTGCCCCGCGTTTAACCTGCTAACTTACCGCCTACCCCTACCCCTGCGTTAGAGGCAAGGGTTAAGGGTAGACGGCAAACTTTCCCTCAAAAGAAAACCTAAAAACCTTTAAACCATTAAATATATGAAAGGGCAGCTTTTAATCTCTTATTTACTGTCCATATCTATTTTATTATTGTCGGCTAGCCCCCTCCCCCTTTTTTATTTTTTACATGATATTGTGAATCATTGCACTACACATGCGATTCCTTAAATGAACTTAAAACAAGTTGTTGGTAAAGTTGTTATAAATACCTTGGATGTCACTTTCCGAATCCCCCATCTCCACACGGGCGGGCGTGCGGTCATCCGGCGGGCGCGCGTTCATCCAGGCGGTGGGAGCCAGCGGGCGCGCGTTCATCCAGGCGGCGGGAACCGGCGGATGGGTGGGCTCGCGTTCATCCAGGCGGCGGCGGCAGGAGCGCGTTCATCCAGGCGGCGGCAGGAGCCAGCGGGCGTGCGTTCATCCAGGCTGCGGCGGCGGGAGCGCATTCATCCAGGCGGAGGTAGCCGGCAGCAAAAGCGGCCTCCAGCAGCCCCCGCCGGCAGTGAATGAATGCACGCCTGTGTACACCCGTGCAATTTCGGTGCGCAAGGCAGTGCATTAGCAAACGCTGACGTCACATGCCGTGACGTCAAGCGTCGTGACGTCACGCCTTGAGTGCCGAAATTGCACAGGTGTACACAGGCGTGCATTCATTCACTGCCGGCGGGGGCTGCTGGAGGCCGTTTTCACCGCCGGCTCCCTCCGCCTGGATGAACGCACGCCCGCCGGCTCCCGCCGCCGCCTGGATGAACGCGCGCCCACCCGCCCGCCAGCTCCCGCCGCCGCCTGGATAAACGCGCCCGCCGGCTCCCGCCGCCACCTGGATGAACGTGCGCCCGCCGCCGCATGGATGAACGCGCGCCTGCCGGCTCCCGCCACCGCCGCCTGGATGAACACGCGCCCGCCGGCTCCCGCCGCCACCTGGATGAACACGCGCCCGCCGGCTCCCGCCTCAATGACAGCACGCGCGCCTGCCGGCTCCCGCCTCGATGAACTCGCTCCTGCCTCGAACGCGCGCCCGCCGGCTCCCGCCAGTAAGTTTACTTTTTTTACACTTTATTGCCTTTTGTTTTAATTTTCGCCCTGCGCCTTGCTTCTGGAGGGGGGGAACCATCCACTTCCTGGTACCTGTCATTTCAAATGTCAGTTGAAATGACAGGTACCAGCGCACCCAGGATACTGTATAGGCGCTGTATTAAGTGCCTATACAGTAAAATGGGTTGCGCGGGCCTGACGCTTCGCCTAACACTTCGCAGACGCGGCTTGCATTTGCAAGCAATTTAAATAGAGTATCGAGAGGTATGTGAACAGAACTGTGCGTGAGGCAAACGAGGGTGCGCCCGGCACTGTCACACTCTTTCTAACGCGGCCTTACTGTATCGACCTGTAGCATAGCATTAAAAAAAAAAAAAAAGCTTTCAGTGACTTGAATTCATTGCATGGGCTTATTCTTTTCCCTTTCCCTCTTGACCCCCCAAAATCTAGCAAATCATCTAACAGAGAAGGAAAGACTTGTTCTTGCTGTGTGTGCGTACTGTGCTTTTAACCAAATTATATCTGCAAACAGTAATTCAAGGAGGGCCAATGTGAAGATTAAACCAAGGTCAAAGACAGGAATTCTAAACTCAGGGCACAAGGGGATAAAATGACTTTTCCCAAGATCGCACACAGCATTGGTGGCAGAGGGGGAGGCTTGAACTCATCAGCCAGGACTTTCTGAATTGTAGCCCACCACTCAAACCATTTGGCCACATCTCCTGCTTAACTTTCTCAGTTCTTGTTTATAGTGGGCAGTGTCACAAATGCCTTTGAGCCTCTTCCAGGAAATGAACTCAGAGATTTGGGGGGGGGGGGGGGGATATAAATTGTTGATGAATTCTGTAAATCAGAACACTTGACAGACCCCACATCAGTATAATCAATTTGAGTGAAACCGAGGTCTGAAATATATTGGACTTCCTTATAAGTTCAGCTCACAAAGAGATGTGGCTATGAGTAGGGTGACTAGCAGGACTGGAAGCCTTGTGTTATTAACATTAGTATCTAAACCAGGCCATTTTTAATCCATGTACCTTGTGCTAGAATGAACTGTTACATTCACCATGTTGAGGAAAAAATCTGGTCTTAATAGTGTGGACAGGAAGTGCCATTGAGTACGTGTAGCTTCTGCTTTAGCAACCATATCTCCTTAGCTTCTGGACTCTGAAGCCCATCCAGGCAGCAGCCGATGATTAACTGTGCAGATTTAATTAGTTCACATCAAAGTTTATGGAAGAGCTTTTTCCAAGAAGGCTGTGTGATTAACACATGGTTAGCTACTAACAGGATTAGTCTCTGTACCCTGTAATATTAGTATTAAATATACCATCCTGTACATCACAAGAGGCCTCCGTTTCCAGACTGGTGTTTTGGATTCTTTTTCAGTAGTGCTATGGTAGATACGATTAGAGGTGTTTCATCTTGGAAGGAGAGGGATGTGGTATGCGGTTATGAAGATGTAACGTAAATCCCAACTATTTATCTATTTATTTATTTATTTTAAAAAGCTTATAACCCACCAATCCAAAGTTCTATGTAGCTGGCAAAACTATATCCTTAAAAACAATAAAAACAGAAAACATTAAAAAAAAACAAAAAACCTTGAACAGAGGTGGTTTGGCAAAGATGAGATCTAAAGCTACATAATCATGTGCCTGAGTCACACTGAACTCCAAAAAGATCCATCAGAACAGCTCAGAGACCTGCCATAACAGTGTAATAATCCTACGTCATCCAATGCCATCGGCAGCTTCCGGTGTGAAGAGAAGAGCTTTCAGTTGTTTCTCAGCTTTACAAACGTCAGGCAAAAGTGTTTCACATCAGTGGAGCAGACTCTGAAAATAGGCGTTCCCCTGACTCGGCCCGGCAGCCTGCCTTATGGAAGGAGAGGAAGACCAGAAGCCACAACTCAAAACAATTAAAACATCTGGATGCATTTAGCAGCAGTATCCTGCTCCTGCTATAGGGTTCATATATATATTTATATATATATATATATATATATGCCATCAAAAGCAGAGTAACAAACACAAAAGAACACCGGAGGGATCTGTAGCACTGTGGTAGATTATTTGGCAAAAAAAAAAAAAAGATTCAATACAGATTAGTGGAGAGAACATCTCCTGTTCAGCAGCTTGTTGCCAGCTGTCAAATCAATAAGCTCTTAGAACACAGCCCAGCTTAGACTGTTTTGCACAGAACTGAGGTAGAAGGTAGCTTCCAGTACACAGTGTCCTGGGCAGATGCCATCTTTATCTCAAGGAGCATTTGTAATGCTATTCCGCAGTTCCTGAAAATGCAAATACCATACCAGAGAATCAAAGGAAGAATGATGAAGTGATGCAGAGAGATCACAGGGAGATTTTATTAACATTTTCTCAAAAATGTCTACTTCACCTGCTGTGATTTGGGGGAGTGATATCAGTTCTTAGCTGTATGATGTTAAAAGTCCAGCAAATGGTATTGGTCAGTGAATGCCCTGTGTGTATACAGGTTAATGCAGAGAGCATCTCCTGCTGAATTGATCAAATTGCACCTGCTTTTCTAATCTAATGTGTATGAGATCACAGTGTGCACTTTTTCTGTTTTTAACTGAGGCCTGGAATGAGTGCTGAGACATAGAGAAATGGGAGAATACTTGATGGCCTTCCCCACACAGACTTTTCTGTTTTCAGAGCTTAGTGCTTCTAGTCATCTCTTGTTGAGTTATTTGCTTTTAGAGATTATTGTACTCTTTTCTACAAGATTACTGTATAAAATTACACATTTTCACTGTTTCTGGATGGGACTGTTGCATTGGAAAGGAAACCATGAATTTTCCCAGGTAAAGCTGTCATAGAAAGCATTCATATGAAATTAGAATATTTTCTTAACTTGCAGCATCTGTCTGACTTCTCTGTCGGACGCAGTCTTTCTCATTCACTCCCCTTTCCTGTTCTCTACTTCAAGTCCGTGTTGAATGGGTCTATGAAGTAACTGCCACTTAAAAATCTTCATTTTTTTAAATAGACTACCCAATCCTTGTTGCAGTATATTAAGAAAAAAGATTATTTACAGAGCTCTAACTCACATCCACCACGCTAATATATTTAAACCCCCTCAACCCCTTAAAATGGGGAAAATATTTTGAAGTCCTGTGCTCTGATCCACTCGTTGCATGGTTGGAGACATGCCAGTTCTGTGGATGGGGCCTTAAAGGGAGATCACTCTCTAAAATAAACTAGTCCACACACAAAGTGGTGTGTTCCCAACAAAAACAGAGTTTACTGACAGACGACTCACGGCAAAGCGACAGACTGTTTATCAGCATCGTGGAAAGCCACATTGAGACGCTAAATGCGCAGCCATATAAGAGTGTTTCTCGTGCATCTATTGAGCCGGCAGCATTGGCATCCAACCCCCTGAAGAAGAGGGCTCTCTCCGAAACACTGAGTTTCGGTATATACATCGGATTCACCCAGCATCATATTAAGGCTCTCTAACGTGAAAATGCTGTAAGATAAGTACACTTCGATACAGCTTCAAGCACGGAAGCGTTCCCATAAATAAGTGCATACAGATGGCACAACTTCTGTCAAGGAAGCGTTCCTAAAAAACAGCTCATAGTGACCAATGATTAAAAAAAGGCTTTTGCCATTGAAAGTTCGCATGAGCTTTGTAGCTTTCGGGCACTACATATGAGGTCACATTATCACAAATAAATAAATAAATAAATTGCGTTCCCCTACCCACTCATACATTTCACAGGATTCATATTATTAGAGTACAAATCAAAAGTTCAGCAGGTAGACAAAATAGACACAGTCCAGATTACAAAAATAATCAAAACGGGAAATGAATCTCAAGACTGGCTTAAAGGCAGATGCATTCCTTAGGCCACAAAAACACGGGAATCTCTTCGTACTTTTCAAAAGGTGCCCGACTTTCTATTCCCTAAAGAGTGACGGTGAATCCTCCTCTTGTTCCCAAAGTTACTCGCTAAGGGGCGGTATCGGCTTCTTTGCCAGTCCTCCCTTTCTTACTTCTACCTTGGACTCAGGAACCCAGCTTGGGAACTCCCATTGAATCCTCTTCAGAGGTTGGAAAAGAGAGGCCACCGATCCTCTCTGCCTCGTGAGCCCAGTCAGAGCTGCTGCTGCCCCCCCCCCTCAGACAAAGCTTGTCCAAGGGCATACAGACAACATCCAGTCTCTACTCCCCAGTGACTCAGTGGCAGCATAGCTTGGGGAAGCTTTCAGCGCCTTTCCCTGTATTGTACCTGTTTTATGCCTTAATAGAGAACTTTTGTTTCCAGTGCAGACTGTGTAGAACTAGAAATTTTAAAAAGAGAGAGTAGAGTGAAAAACCAACCCATTAAAATACACCCATAGAAGAAAATGGCATATCCAGATATTTGTGTAGCACGCTATCCAAGCTGCATTTCTTCTTGCATTAAGAAAGAAGAAAGTTCTTGGGTCTGAATCATGTTTTCTTTTTTTAGGAGATGAAGGCTATGGTCATTCCCCTTGGGTATAGCAGAGAAGATTGTTGTGCTGCAAGACCCAAGCATTGTTGATGAGCAGATAAAAAAATTCTTAATTCTTTAATGCTAGCAGTTTTGTTTTTTTCTGGCAAAACATCTCAAATCGTCAAAAAAAAAAAAAAAAATTAAAAAGTTGTGTTACCGCATTTGGTGCTTGGTGTTTCCTGCTTGTCTTGTTGGGAAAAAGCTGTTGAAAGCCTTCTGGCGCAGAATATGGCCAATGTTATCTCCTAGCGGTATAAACGTATGCAGTGGAAATGAGACTGGAACTGTTCTCAAGTAGATCTATGTGTGTGTGAGACACAGAGTGACATTTGTTTCCTGCTAAACTTGGTACATTGGTGCTTTCAGATTTGCCTTTGGGCACCATCTCATTGTGTAGCAGAAGTTCCTGAAGCCTGACTCACTTCACAGTCTTCACGTTCTATATTTATTAATTTGTTTGTTTATTTTTTTATACCGAAAGGGTGTGAAGCTGATATTAAACTTCCTTTTGTTTTCTCAGGCTCCTGTTCTCAAAGAGAAAAGAAGCCTTTTGCAAAGATCCGTCTTTTTGTTTGCGTTATTTTGCTATGAACGTTCGCATTTTCCAAGCCACCTCATGATTTTATACGAGTTTTGTTTTCTAGGCTTTTTGTCCTGTTTTGTGTATTCAATAGAATTATCTTGCAAAAAAAACATCCAGAAAAAAGGCCCAACCAAAACTGAATGAAGATTCAAAATATGTGAAAAGGAGGAAAAAGGACTCCAGATGTTGTCAGTAGCTCATTGGCTTTAAAGACAATTCTCATTTGTAAAACAGATAGGCCCTTAAAATGATTGTACATATAATCATTAGTCCTAAAAAAGGCTCCTTATAATAAGTTCTAATACTGTGAATCATATGTGATTACAAAAAGTGATCAAAGTGATTACAAAGTGTCCTCCCATGTTGATTTTTAAGGAACATTGAGTATTTTGGATGGTCCATCTTTAGTGCTTGTTGTCGTGTTTAAGATTCCCTGGTGCAGCCTGAGGAGATGAAACGCTGGCAGTCAACAACTTCACATATTGACATTCAAGCTAAGTGTTGCCACTTGATGGAACACTTTGTTCACTTTGTTAACCTCTTAACACCTCACCCGTCGAAACTTGTAAACAGTTGTGATGGCGAAACCGAATGACAGTATATAAAACTCAATAAATAAATATATATATATACATACAGTATCACATGAACAAACCATACCCAGTCCTGGATTTATCCACAGACACACTACTAGACCTGATCTTGGGGGGTAAATATCCCCCCCTTACTGTTTTGCTTATATGACTGAGGTAAGATATTCTGCTAACATATTGTTTCTGTGCAAGGATCTTTCGCAGCTTGGCTTGTTCTGTTTTCCTAATAGGAGGTGTGTTGGTATTTTAGGGCCTGGTGTAATATTTGCAGTGTTGCTTTTCCCTGAATAGGATTGTTATTGTTTGAGTGCTGACAGCGCTATTTTACTATGGGAGGTTCGTTATATTGTAATTGTAATTCAGTTTACTCATTGTTTCTAAGGGCCAAGCCCATATCCAACATGCTTAACAATAAGCCTGATATCATGTGGTCTCTAAGGGGTGCATATTCAGCCACGGAGCAGCTAAGGCTGGTCTAAAGTTAGCCGGATACACTTACCTGGCTAACTTAACCAGGATATTGAGCAGCATATTCAGCCCTATGACACAGCAAGAATACCGGAGTTAGCTAACTCTGCTCCTCCCTGGTTCGCCTCCACCTTATAAGCCATTTAATATTGCGGGTAAGTCATTTACACGAATAATTATTCAGTTATCCGTCTAAATGGTTTTTGAATATCAGCCTCTAAGTGTCTTTTTTGCAGGGTTTTCTGGTTGACACCACAGCAGTGCACATAAATATAATATACATGTTGTAAGTGATACGTTGAGCTCAGAATGTCACTTTTCAGTAAAATCTATTATACATGCATAATAATTTTTTAATTAGAGCATATGGGTGAGGGGCGCAAGGCTGTAAGAGTCGCCTACGGCCTGTAATACCCTTGCATTGGCCCTGAACTTACCATGACTGGGAGTTATCTTTTTACTGTTCTAGCACACAGTTTGTCAGTAAACATCCCTTTAAAACCCCCATTGCTTCAGAAAGCAGAGAATGGCATCAGTGTAACTCACCCCTTCCCGAGCAAGTGCTGATATTGCACTGGACACCCCTCTGCATTCCACTGCTGTAGTCTTTCTGAGCAGGACACATCTTCGGGGAGCAGTCTGTCGTATCTCAGTTGCCATGGTAAAGCCTACGTCAGGACTGTAATTATATTCAGCGTCTGTTCTCGGCCATCTTCCCTCGAGCTTCATTCAACTTGGGGGCCTGAAGTCTCTCATTGCATATCTGTCTTTGTATGAGCTGTGCATAACCTTTATCGTGGGTGAAACACATTAACTTCAGAACTACCAGATGATAATTAAACATTCGTCAGACCACTTCAATTAAAATGGCAGTTTACAAAGTTTTGGTTTGGGGGGTGGGTAATTAGTGTGTTCTGTAGGGCCTATTAATTCATCGGAAATGCTGTTTATTAAGCAGAAGAGTGTGGAAAAGCCCATCAGCAAATTAAGCAGGTTTCGTAATGAAATGTAAATGGTGTAATTGGGCTTGTTCTGAAAGTATTTATTCTTCACCTGTGACTTGCTTGATGGTGGTTTGACAACACGAAGTAGTGTGCTTCTCCTTGCAAATGACAACTCATTCCCTGGAGTTAATGGAGCGGGCTGCCTGGGCGACTGGCACCAGGGATTGTGGGTGGCTCAGTAGCGACCACCGTGATTGGCGCCGTTCCGAGCATGATGTGACTTTAATTACTGTAATTCTAATGCACAGGCAGCAATTTAACTGGGAAGACGTAAGCTTTTCAATCTGCAAATAGATGCCTTCTAATGGGTTGACCTTTCATTAGACCGGTAGTGGGCTGGGCCATTTTCTGCCCTCAAGCGAGGCAGGTAAAATCGCTGGTCCCCATTAGCTCAGTGAAAGTGGCAGGGGTTATATTTAATGCCAGGTTAAAAGTCTGGTTTTGCTTGTAAGTGTGATATGCACATGCCATGAGAAAGCTGCGGATTGGCTCAGTTTGTCAGTAGGGTCTCCATTGATGTGTGAGGTTCCTCATCCTGCAGCCGCGCACCCAACTGTTCTCAGTTCCCTTTCTCTCTCAGAGGTGGATTTCTCTTTCTGTCTGTAATGCAGAAAGGGAAAGCAAATGCGAACAAAAAAAAGTGTCTGTCTAATATGAAGAGAGACTAACAAAAAGTCATGTCAGCTTTTTTGTTTTGACCCATTGTATTCTTAAAATATTTTTTAATTTCTGACTTAAGTTTAATTAAAATATATTTCCTAATGAGTAGGGAACCTGTAGAGGTGTAGTGCTTTCCTGTACCGCTGCAGACTGGGACATGGGCAGGTTTCCTGAATGCATAAACTCCTATGTGGATATTCTCTGTCTCTAGCTCTTTTTCTTGCTGCCTCTCACACACTATCACACGTTCTGCTCCTATTTCTTACTATTTCCTGGGCTCTCTATTTTGAATTAGCCCAACACACACACACAGTCTAGCTTCCTCTTTCAATGGATGATTCTTCCAGGGTTTTCCCTATAGTTTACAGATTGAAAACAGTTTTGTAGTCTGTTTTTATGCCCACACTCCATCTTTGTGGTTTTCGAGATGACGACAATTGGGTTCTGGGTTCCATTGCACCGCATCACATACACACAAGCCTGCGCTTTATGTTCACTATTTAAATGTCAACCATGTCCAGGGAGTTTTACAATAAATGATTGCATGACAAAATCAAGATGATACAGAAAAATCTGTTTACGGAAATGTAGTGAAAAGCAAGATGAAAGAAGCATTTTTTTTTTAACTTGGATTTAAAGGACGGAGAAAGAAGAGTTAGACTACATTCTTTATGTATTCACATTAATAAAACTGACCCCGTAGCAAGGGCACTCTCATTAAACTAAAATAATGCACCTCTCAGTCTCTCACACATCACACACACAGTTATATTCAGTGGACTGTTCTAATGTCCTAAACTTCCCTCCAACTCACAGTGATACATTTCCTTTGAGTACATCCAGTAGGTTTGTGCATCAGAGATCCGCAATGAGTGGCAAGGAGAGAGAAGGCAAGGGATCCTAGTGACCGCTGTTTTGACTTAAGATTCCAGCCGTCCATGCCCACCTGTCAAAGTGAGGATGTTTTGTATCAAATAAATACTAGGCACAAGAATGTAGTATGATCTGGATGCAAGATAAAGAGCAGTAGAGGAGGTTCTGGCAATCAGTCCTTGGTTCAATCTAATGAGACTAATGAATGGGATGAAAAGCTGAAAGTGACAGAGTTCAGATGCAAATAGCTGGTGGCATCAAATATCTGTTAATTGGCTAAAGCCAGAGCAGAAGTTGATGAAAAAAAATGCTGGTCGAACTTATCAGAAGGAGGAAGCACCATGCCTGAGACCTTTCATTGGTAGAGAAATTAATTCATCTTGGTGGATTTTTGAAGGTTCCCCTTCTCATTTATTTTATTTATTTATTTATTTATTTATTAAAGGCTTTTATATACCGACTTTCTTGATACAAATCAAATCAACTCGGTTTACATTGAACTAGGCAGTAACTATAACCAACCAAGCAACAAGAGACAGTTTGAAGGAGAATAAAGTTACATTATAACAAGGGTGCCTTAACTGGGAGTAGGAAAAAGAAAGGGGGAACGAAGATAAAGTGCAATATACAAGAGAATATGTGAGGGGCAAGGAGCCGTCCTCGTGGTAACTTGTAACATGAGTTAGCGTATATTTCCTTACATAATTGCTGGAACGTTATTTATTTACATAATTGCTGGCATAATTCAAGTCAGGCTGTTGGACAAGAGGCGGAATCCCTTTTCTCAAATTCCATTTGAGAAAAGGGAATATAATATATCTCTGTTGTATGTGTGTGTGTGTATATATATATGTGTATATATATATATATATATATATATATATATAAAATAGACTTCACATATCTGCCACTGAGTAAGTCTGTGTATCTGAACAACTTCACATATTGACCCTAAACAGCAAGATCAGGTCAGAGAGAGAAGGCCACCAGAGAGTTTGCATGCCCGAGGAACTGCAACTTAATTTCGAAAGAGAAGCAGCCCATGGAGAGTGTCCCTTTGAAAATACGCAGTAAGTGGGGAATGTGGGTACTTTGATACCTGCGTATCTTACTCCTGCGCTGACGCATAAGAGACGTTACACCCAGAGATGTGAAAATGAAATCCCCATGCATGCTTTATCCCCCACCCCCCCCCCCCCCCCCCACTGCGACCTAACTCTGCCCCTTTTTTCCATGCAGTAAAACTGCTCATGCAGAAGGGGAGCAGTTTTCAAAGGGAATTTTTTAATTGGGTAAACACACTTTTACCCTTGTAAAAATACTGCCCCTGGAGTCTGTGGTAGGTTTAGCATCGGTAGCTTGCAGAATGTGATTGCCATGCGGACACTCGGGGCCGCTCATCCATGCTCTGACTTTGGAAGTTCTCTGTTGATTGGGTAAGGAAAGTGCTTAGGAATAAAAGTTGAGGGATGCCATTAAAACTGAATTTCACACTCATTTAAAATCATAAAACTATGCTATAAATAATGAACATGGACTTTTAAAGCTCTTTTTCCATATTTTTTGCAATCTTTGTTCTTTTGCACTAAGTATAAGTGTAGTCTTCGCAGAAAAATTCACAGGAAAGCAAACCAGACGGAGTCTTTAAAAAAAACAAACAAACCAAAAAGCAATGGCATTTGGAAGAAAGGGAGCAATGAAGCCTTTCTGTTGACTCTTCTTCTCCCTTATCAAGTGTGATTCCCTATCCAGATAGGCTACAGTCTCTCATATTTAAAATCTTGATAAATCCCACATTTTTCAGAAGCAATTTTCCAGTTGTTTTCATGCCTCCTTTTGCTAGGATGACCTTCATCTTGAGTCCTAAATCCATTAATCTGGAGCTTTTGGTGCTTGCTATGCTAATCACTGACTCTCCTTGCCTTCCTTTCCTCCTCCCTTAATCTCTCGTTGCTGCTTGTCTCTCAGCTGTCATAACCAGCATACGAGTGTATACAGTTGACACAAATGTAATTACAATTATTTTTTATGTCTGGAACCGCCAGTCAATTTAGAGAAAAATCAAAATATGCCTGCAATTGCACTCCGTTTGTGGAGTGAAAAGAGATGATTAATGATAAATGAAGCCTGCTGGCTCTCGGAGTGAGGCGAGATATTGGCTGGCTGAAGAGGCAGGCTTATGTTCAATGAAGTGATCGAAAAATCAAATCCAAGAGGCAGCACCGCTGCTTTTGCTGCTCCGAATGAAAAAGAATGGTATTTCCCAACCGTGTTGTGGTTGTTTACTAAGCAGTCAGACCCTCCCATGCACAAGTATTGCTCTCCTTGGCCATTTTCTAAATTTTGCATTAGGCACACATTTAAAGCAAACAAAAAACCAGCCGGCACATGGAGGGTTAGAGAGCACAGAGTCAGCACAAAGGTTGTGTGAGGGCAAATACTGAAGAAGAGAAATACGTGTTGATTAAATGGCGTAAAGAGGCGAGTACAAATGGGATGGCTCATTATAAGGACAAATGTAGGGAGGGCAACTTTACAACTGTGGGTAAACATCTGCACACAGATTTCACCCACCATTTTCAAAGAGAACTGCTGCACTTTAGTTTGCTTTGAAAATGCCTTCTTTAATGCCCCGGCACATCGAGTTACTTTCACATGCACTGAGCCCAGCGCACAAAACTCCTCCTCTGGCCGCTTGGGATTGGACTCACGGTTTGAAGCTTGTGAGCCAAGCTGCATGGTTCAAAACGGTAAGTCAGGCCCCAGAGGGAGAAGAGTATGGCCCGAGGCCTCACCACAGAAAAGGTGAGGGTGGGGGGAAAGGAAGAAGATGAGAACTGGCGTATACATTCACCCCCAGAAAGCTAGCAGAATGAGAGAGGTGAAAGATGAAGCACTACAGCATCTCACTGTTCACTTGAAAGAGGCAGCACAAGGGGAGTTTTTGTAAAGAGCTTCTGTAGATGCAGAGGTGCATGAATAGGGATCTGGTTGCAAATATAGAGCTAGGGAAAAGCTCACAGCAAGAAGTGTTGTCAGTACCAGAAGAAAGAGCATTCTTAGAGGCAGGCCAAGCATCAAATATTAGGTGAGCATAGATTAAGAGATCATTTGTTCAGCAGCTCTGGAAGGAAGGCAAAAGCAGATAGACCTAGCCAGCTTCATTTTGAAGAGAAGATGAAACACAATAAGCAGCCATATAAGAAGGAAGAGGGTAGATGTAATGAAAAGCTTTATGGGGAGGTATGGAACCTGGTTATTAAGTATCTTGGTGGGAAGAGGAGATCATGGTTTATGAACAGCACAGATTTTTGTGTCTGGCGGCTGAGGAAGTGAGATTATAGTATGAGAGTAAAGTTGTCAGAAGAAATTACCACAGCTGGTGTATAATCCCGGAAAGCGGGAGAGACCCAGCGGGCGTAACGCTGTCAGCACTGCATGCATGAGGTGACGAGCCCTGCCAAAAAAATAAATAAATAAAAGTCGTAAAGCCAGTGGGGTAATCTTGTGGGAGCACTGCTAGCCGCGCTACAGTAAACTCTTCTTAACCGAGTAGGAGACAATCCTCAGAATCCTTTATTCTTTATTCTTTTTTTTTTTTGGGAGGTTTAAGGGAGATGAAGTTTTAGAGCTGTAAGTGAAGTTCAGGTGGAAAATCCATTAGGAATGAGCAGAGATGTGTGGAAGTAATGAAAGCATGGAGACGCGGTAATCCCTCTGGGGAAGCTGTGACTTATTCTAGCAACTTAACTCGTCTTTTTTCTCGCCTGCTGTCAGCCTGACCCTGCGGTGAGGAAAATCAAGTTTAAATTAAATCAAATTTCAAAATGTTAAAACCAGCCCATTAAAAAAGCAATCACAGTGAAGCATGCATTTTTAAAAAGGTTTTGTTTATTTTATCATAATTAATTTATTCAGTGAGGAAACTTTTGTTTGCTCGACGTTAAGTTGTTAAATTACTCGTGAGCGCGGGGGTTCGTTGCGCTTCTCTCGCCCCCTGCTTTTGTTTAGCTTTTTTTTTTTTTTTACTTTATTACAGCAGTCAGTTTCTTTCTAGAGATTCGAAGCGAGACTTCAGTGGGGCTTCAGATAATTTGGGGGCAGCGGGACCTGGACATCAGATATTTGCGTTGAACGATCCTTACCGGAATCTCCTCTATTTTCTCCCTTCCCCCCTCCGGTATTTCAGTGACCTCTGTGGGTGTTCAGCCAGAAATTGTATCTGAAGTGGGGTAATTTCCAATATATTTGCATTCTAATTGAATGAATAATAAGCGGGGGGGGGGAGAGCAGGACAGAAAGTAATTTTTAAAAAAACCCTGTAGAAATATGTAGCAGATCAAATGCACATCCACTAAATAAAGATAATCCCAAGCCAGCAAATCAGAAAACAATACTCTCAATGCTAAGTGATTCGAGAACCAGCATTACTGAAGGAACGTGATTCAGGAAAGGGTAACCTTTTTCTTCGATAGGAAGTCACATAGTTTAAACTGCTTCCCAGAAAATATAATTTACATTTTTATAAGAAATAACAACATTTAGCAGGATACTGTAGAACAAGCATAGCGCCTATCTTACAAACCTCGGACCGCATCACCATAATGGTTTTCCCTTTTGGTTTGCGTCATGTGGGAAACATCGTGAAACTTCTCATAGGGCACATCATAAAATCCTGGATCATGCATCATTTTTAAAGAGCATTACAGATTCTTTGCTGGTTCCAGTGCTTAGGTAATGTAACAGGTCCCCCTTGTTAGAGAGCTGATGATGGCATTTCCAATTCCTGTGTCAGACATTGTTGCTGAGAAGTATTTCGTACCGCGGCACAGAATGCCTTGGATAAAGGAGGTAATGTCTCTCCAGTGAATTGTAAGCACGCCACTAGATGATTTTAAAAAATTCACATTCAAAGATAACATTATCATGTGGAAAGTTAATAACCTTGAATGTTCTTTTGCCAACTGGATTTCTGAAGACTTTCTGTCCTGCTGCCTGAAATCAAACTGTCTTTACCAATTTGAGCTTTAAACAGATCAGTTTATCCCAATTTTTTTTTTTTCATAAATGCTCCCAGAAGAAGTAACTGCCTTAATTTCATTCTGGTGAGTATCTGCTTTGTTCTATAAAGTCTGAATTTTATCTCAGAGACTCTTAATATCTGGGAAATAAGTCCATTCTTAGGTCATAAATTGTCTTTCAATGTTAACAGATACTTCACAAACTTGGTATGCATTGCTTGTGTCCAGTGGGATTTCTTCAGATGCTAATTTCCCTCCACACTTTGCACTTGGCTGGGATTCCAAAAAATAGGTCCCGGCGCACCAGAACTGATGTTGTCTTCGAACCGGAGGACACCGCTGGTGCGGAGAATGTTGGCTGAAGGGGGATCTCACAGAGCCTGTGCTGCTCAGCCGCTTCCACCACAGCAGGAGCTGATGACCTCCCACTGCTTCTCTCAAGTACCACTGCCGGCAGCTACTTCTGCCGCCAGGGTTCTTGCTGTGGAGGGGTTGTCCCTTGTCCTGTTCCTTCTACCTTGCCTATAGACACTATTGCTATGGCAAAACAATCCATTGGGCCAACCTGGTTAGCATCCTTAGTTGGAAAAACTCAGTCTTTACTTGAATATGCCAGAAGTAAAGAGAAAATAACAAGAAAATCAAGGCTTAACTCCAAGGACAGGAAGCCACCTGTTAATGGCCTCTAGAAGACAGTATCTCGACTGAATTTAGAGACTATAACCAACAGTCCAGTTCTGGTTTTGGAAGACCTCCCTGTAGGAAGGGAGGCTAAGTTTTTATGCATTTAACCTGTGACAGCTGGGTCCTTTGGATTTTATCAGAGAACTATAGATAATGCCTATTGGAATTACCCCCAAATCCTTACCAAAAGAGTATTTGTTCTTGACAGACAGCAGGACGATCAAAGTGGTTAAACCTATATTACCACAAGGTAGACAGTAGGAGTTTCCTCCAGATATTTCCGGTTCCCAAGAAGACCTGGGGATACTGTTCTGTCATAGAAATAAGCACCTTGAACAAGAATCTTAACTTTGAAAACTTTGAGATGTTTAGCTTAGTCACTTCGATACCCCCTCTAAACAAAGGAGACTGGCTATGTTCTCTGGATTTGAAGGAAAGGTGGGAACCCACAGAGAGAAATCTAAGTAAAAAAAAAAAAAGTATCTCAGATTTTTGATAGTAAAATGCTACCTTCAGTATAGCTTACTGCCTTTTGGCCTAGCATCCATATCGCAGATATTCACAGAATGGCTTGCTGCTGTTAAAGTATTTTTTACACAAACAGGATGATTCCTCTGTCCCCTACTTGGATCAAGGGCATCTCTCAAGCAGAGGCAGACAAATTCATGTGCAAATACCATCCAGGTACTGGAGTAACTAGGGTTCCTCATTAACTGTCCTACGTCCCGACTCAAAACCAACATCTCAATTGGAGTTCATAGGACCTCTGATAGACATGGCTTGAGCCAACAGGATCACAGGCATAGTGTCTGCAGTAGAAGAAGAAAAGCAGAGTCAGCAGACATCAGCCTGACCATACCAAGAATATTAGGTCTTATGACTGTAACAGTACGCTTAAATCCCATGTCAATACTAACGCATCCCTCAGAAAAGATCTCACTGTCCTTTTCTGCAGGAAGTATCAGTGCTACTTGGGGAGTTATGCGTGGAGTGCATATAGTCTTTTATCGAGAATTTAGTCACTTGCCAACAGCATAATAATCACAAAATAGGAGTCATCTTATTCATGTCTATTACCAACAACTACATATGGAACCAACAGTAACAGCATCCACAATACCACATACACATCCTTCTTGCAGTTACTTAGGAAAATCCAGCATAGTCCAAAAGAGCTCCTCTTTACAACTGTACAGCATTATTTTGGTTACATGAGCAAGTAGAGACTTCACTCAGGGGGGCCTTCTAGCTCTTACTGTAAAATTAATTGTTTGCTGTCTCTTGAGCATTCACAGTCTATGTGAGTGAATTAATAGTCCAGAGCTCTGTGACCCTAGTTGATTATATTGTCTATTCTTCAAGTTCATGAAATGGCTTCTGCAGCCTCCATTTTACAAAGCCCAAGCATCGTCATCTGAAGCTTAATAAACCCATAGGCATCAATGTAATCGCATGGGGTCATGTGGGTGATATGTAATAAGTTAATGCTATTGCCAACAGCAATTGCAAAATGTTTTCTTTAATGCATTGGTTAAACTGGTCGATCTGCATCACACACCATCAAACAGGTTTTAAATGAGCAAAGCATAGAATACATGAAGAGAAAGCTGAGATACAGTGAGAAATTGGGATTTTGAAAATACCATGATGAGCCCTTTTGCTACATCCTCTTCCTGTGTCCATCTCCACATTCCAGCCCATCTTTCCAGATACATTGCATCAGGGATATGCCCTAGCTCGATTGCCAGAATGGCATGTGTAATTAGGATTTGTGCTCTGAATTGCATGCAGAATTAATTCATAGTTCCAGCTCTCTGTTTGAAATTGGGTTCTTCAGTTATTGGGAAGAGGATGACAGTGAGAAAAGACTGTAAACTTAGCAATCTTTCTTATAAAAGGCTACAGAGCAAGATTAGGATATGATATGAATTATTGAAAAGGGAGGATCAGTGCATTAAGAATGTAGTGGTGGGTTTATTTAACTGGAGTGGAAAACAAGTTAGGTCTAACCATGGAGAAACTGTGGTTAAGCAGTTGTGAAACTACAGTTTAATTTCATTAATTGGGTCCACTTAGAGGAAGGAGGAGAGACCAGTGTGGTGAGAAAGCTGTTAAGTACAATGAATTGATTATAACATTTCTCCTGAAGTAATTTTCAGTCAAACGGATCCGATGTTGTTACTCTTTCTTGGACCTTTCTGACTTCATCGAGTCTATATTCAAATGCACTTGCTGCAGACAATATGGTAATAAACAGGGATTATGCAGGGATGAATGATAAATTATATACTTAATGATTAACAAATTAACCACAGCCACTGGAATTTAGAAAGATGGCTGCCAAACACAAATACACAGTGGCTATAAAAAATCTACACTCCCCTTCCAAAATATAGCCTGAAAGTAAAATACCTTAAATAGCATTTGTTCAATGTTTCTGCACATCCTACCCTGTAATTGCCGAAGTGAAAATTATATTTCAGAATTCCTTAGAAAATGAAGTAGAAATAAAAGCATGTATAGCTTAGCTTGTACTTCTATAGCAATCCTGCATATTTTAAAGTTCTTGTGTACCCAGTATCCTTCAGAAGCACATACCAAGTGAATTGGCCCCATCTGTGTTAAATTGTACTGATTCACATGATGACAGGATAAATTCAGCAGTTCCTGTTGGTTCTGTCTGCTGGGTAATGCATTTCAAAACAAAGGACCCAATCATGAGCACCAAGGAGCTGTCAGGGGAACTCTGGGACAAAGCTGAGGAAAGGCACAGATCTAGGGAGGGGTATAAAAGAGTCACAAAGTCCTTGAATATTCCTTGGTGCATAGTCAAGAAGGCCTGAATGCAACGTGTTATGTTGGGTGGAAACCTAAATAACAGACCACCCAGAGAACACCATTGCTACTGTGAAGTCTGGTAGTGACAGCATCATATTATGGGGATGTTTTTCATTGGCAAGGGGGGATTGGGGCACTTGTCTGGATAAAAGGGACAATGAATGGAGAAGAGTACACGAAAATCTTTAAGGAAAATCTGCTGCCTTCTGCAAGAATGTTAAAACTGGGATAAAGGTTCACCTTTCTACACTGGAATGGTCTAATCAGAGCAAAATCAAGAATACTAGAAACAGTATTCTAATATCCAAAAAAACACACCTTTAATACGATGGTAGAAAAAGACCCTATGGTATCCAGTCTGCCCATCCATCCTATTAATTTAGCATTATAATTCTCATCGATTCCTTAAAAAGTACAAAAGAGTTCAAAACATACTCTACTACAACTGCCTATACTCACAACCAAATACCCATATTATCCCTCATACACACCATTCATTCCAGTCTGTCAATGCTTAAAAAAGACTATTTCTAGTCTTGATTATCTGTACATCACTTTGCATTCAATGTCATACCAATCATTTCAACTACATAATACAAAAAAAAATTTTTTTTTACAAACTTACGATATAGCACATCAGTCATGACAGCAATTACATTCAACGTTCCTCAAACTGATAAACCTCATAAGTTCATAAACCCCACCAATCATCTCAACAGTTGCATTGAATATGCCTCATAAATTTAAAAAAAACCTCATTTGAGGCAAAAGCCTTGTTGCCTTCTGAATTGTTGAAAAAATATTTATATGAGATGTTGCAGATTACTAGAGATAAAGGGATTTGCCTTTCTAAATGCTATTTGTCATTGTTTAAAGCTACGCCAGCTAATAGAGAAGAGGAAGAGGAATTATAGGCTTCCATAGCAGTGATGATTCTGGTTTTTTACAATCGTCTAATGATAATACTTCAACAAGGGCTACTTTGCTTGTTTCTTTTCTTACTGAATCTGATAACGACCTGATTATATGTCAGTATTTTAAATATAAATGAGTTATTTTGTGGCCTAAAGCTACAAATCTTTCCTGACATTTCAAAACTTTCACAAGTGAAGAGGAAAGTTTTTCTTCAAATGAAACAACGTGTAGTGGATATCAGAGGCATGTTTTACCTAAGTGCTTGTTAACATGTCATGGTAACAATTTTGTTTTTTTTATGATCCCTCTCACATGGAGCATTTTTTGTTAAACAAAACTCCTAATTAGAAATAGATGGGAAGGGAGGGAATGAGGTCACAGTAAATATTAGTTTTTCACAGTTAAGAATCCCCATCCAGCCTCCTAATTATTTAAAAAAAAAAACAAAACCCTCATATATTAACTTATATCCCAGTATAGGCAGTGGTAGTAGAGTATTTTTGAACTCTTGAATTGATCTGTACTTGAATTGAGCTGTACTTGGACCGGTGCTTTTCAATATATATATATAAATGATCTGGAAAGGAATACGACGAGTGAGGTTATCAAATTTGCAGATGATACAAAATTATTCCAAGTAGTTAAATCACAAGCAGACTGTGATACATTACAGGAGGACCTTGCAAGACTGGAAGATTGGGCATCCAAATGGCAGATGAAATTTAATGTGGACAAGTGCAAGGTGTTGCATATAGGGAAAAATAACCCTTGCTGTAGTTACACAATGTTAGGTTTCATATTAGGAGCTACCACCCAGGAAAAAGATCTAGGCATCATAGTGGATAATACTTTAAAATCGTCGGCTCAGTGTGCTGCACCAGTCAAAAAAGCAAATAGAATGTTAAGAATTATTAGGAAGGGAATGGTTAATAGAACGGAAAATGTCATAATGCCTCTGCATCGCTCCATGGTGAGACCACACCTTGAATACTGTGTACAATTCTGGTCACCACATTTCAAAAAAGATATAGTTGCGATGGAGAAGGTACAGAGAAGGGCTACCAAAATGATAAAGGGGATGGAACAGCTCCCCTATGAGGAAAGGCTGAAGAGGTTAGGGCTGTTCAGCTTGGAGAAGAGACGGCTGAGGGGGGATATGATAGAGGTCTTTAAGATCATGAGAGGTCTTGAACGAGTAGATGTGACTCGGTTATTTACACTTTCAAATAATAGAAGGACAAGGGGGCATTCCATGAAGTTAGCAAGTAACACATTTAAGACTAATCGGAGAAAATTCTTTTTCACTCAACGCACAATAAAGCTCTGGAATTTGTTGCCAGAGGATGTCGTTAGTGCAGTTAGTGTAGCTGGGTTCAAAAAAGGTTTGGATAAGTTCTTGGAGGAGAAGTCCATTAATGGCTATCAATCAATTTTACTTAGGGAATAGCCACTGCTATTAATTGCATCAGTAGCATGGGATCTTCTTAGTGTTTGGGTAATTGCCAAGTTCTTGTGGCCTGGTTTTGGCCTCTGTTGGAAACAGGATGCTGGGCTTGATGGACCCTTGGTCTGACCCAGCATGGCAATTTCTTATGTTCTTATGTTCTTATTTAAAAGTTGGGCACATTCATTTAGTGGTATTGATGTGTGTGTATATATATAGTTTTTTTGTCAAATATGTTTTTTATTAAATTGGGTTTTTTGGGGGATGTTAGAATATTGTTTTTGGTATTCTTGTTTTAGCTTATATTAGACACCTTATTTGCCAATTTGTAGAGATCAGTGGTCTAGTCAGAGCCACGACCTCAATCTGTTGCGAACGATGTGAGCATGAGCCCCTCTTGCCGTGGCACAACCTCATGGGCTGGGCCCTAAGGTTTGCACAGACAGTTGGTCTTGGCATGGGCCAGGCTATCGAAGAGTCTATACAAGGAGAGGCTGTTGGCTTGACGCTGACAGGGCTGAGGCTGTTGGCTTGGCAAAGGCAAGACTGAAGCAGAGAAAGACTGAGAACCAGACTGAAGACTTTGGAAGCAGGGCAAACACTGAAGACTTGAACAAAAGTGCGGGCTTAAGCAAGACTGGATACTGGAACCAGGACAAGATAGGAACCAGGAGACCTTGCTATGGCAACGTTGAAGTGACTGAGAGCACTTTATTAGGGCAAGTGACGATGACATCATCTGAGGGTGCCACAGGCTTTTCCCGCCGTGGACCCTTTAAAGGAAGCTAGATTGTGTGCACATGGGCCTAGGAAGCAGGAAGAGAGAGGCGGCGTCTGCCGCACGTCGGCAGCGTTTCTCAGCTGTGGTGAGAAATGCGTCATGCTGTAGAAGGAGGCGACGGACAGAGGGTGACTGCAGTCACTTGCAGGATCCTGCCGCAGGCAACGAAACGTAAAAACCCAATCGTAAATCCATGGCATGACTTGAAAATTGCTGTCCATCAATGCTCTCTAAGGAATTTGACAGTCTGAACAGTTTTGTGAAGAAAAAATATTCTAATATTGACAAACCCAGTTGTACAAAGTTAGTGGTGACCTAGCCCAACAAATTTGCAGCTCTAGTTACCTCCAAAGGTGCTTCCACCAAGTTTTGACTTGGGGTGAAGAATTAACAACTTGCTGGATTTCAGCTTTCATTTTGGTCTTATACATATGCTTTATCCCCTAATAAAACACTTTTGGCCCTGAAAGACATAGAGTATGGTGTGTTGATGAGTCGGAAAAAAACCCAGCTCATTTAAATTCCTGCAAGTCTGAAGCACTGGCACAACAAAATGTGAAACTATTTGTGTGTACTCTTTTGATAACCACTGTATATTTGTGTTTGGAAGCTATTGTTCTGAGTTCAGTTAGCTGTGGTTAATTTGTTAATCATTAAGTATGTAATTTATCATTCATCCTTGTTTATTACCATATTGTCTGGAGCAAGTGCATTTGAATATAGACTGGATGAAGTCAGAAATGTCCAAGAAAGAGTAACAACATCATCTGATCCGTTTGACTGAAAATCACTTCAGGAGAAATTTTATAATCAATCCATTATACTTAACAGCTTTCTCACCACACTGGTCTCTCCTCCTTCCTCTAAGTGGACTCGATTAACAAAATTAAACTGTAGTTTCACAACTGCTTAACCACAGTTTCTCCATGGTTAGACCTAACTTCTTTTTATATTTATATATTTGTATACCTGTGTGTGTATATACACACACACACACACACACGGAGGTGTATTTTAAAAGCCCTACGCACACCAAAACCGGGAGATGCGTGTACAAGTTGGGCCTTTGCACGCTGAGCGGATTTTAAAAGGCCCCCGAAAACGTGCATATCTCCCACTGCGCACACAAGTAAAACGTTTCCAAAAAGGGGCAGAGCACAAGTTTTGTCTGGGAGTGCGCATGTCAGGGCTGGTCAAGAAATGTGCACATAAATACATGTCCTTGCTCGCGCTAGGGTCCCCCTGCCGCGTACATTTATTTCTGCTATGGATGACATGTAAGTGGTAAAGCAAAACAATCTAGGCTAGTCAGATAAGTTCTTGGAGGAGAAGTCCATTACCTGCTATTAAGTTCACTTAGAGAATAGCCACTGCCATTAGCAATGGTAACATGGAATAGACTTAGTTTTTGGGTACTTGCCAGGTTCTTGTGGCCTGGTTTGGCCTCTGTTGGAAGCAGGATGCTGGGCTTGATGGACCCTTGGTCTGACCCAGTATGGCATTTTCTTATGTTCTTAGTGGGGTTTTAAGGGTCGGGGCTAGCAGTGGGGGAAGGGAGGCTATTAAACTAGGAGGGTTTGGAAGTCCTATCCCTTAACTGAGCAAACTGGGAATGAACTGGGAAAAGTAGCTATGCCATCGGCGTGCGTCCCTTGTAAAATTCCTCCACTTACACGGTAGACGCGGCATTTGCCTGCGCATACTCGCATATGTTATAAGATGGATGCGTCTGTGGACATTTGTCGACGAACATGCGCACAGGGGCGCCTGCGCGCCAGTTTAAAGGTTACCATCCTTCTATATAGATATGTGTGTGTGTGTGTGTGTGTGTGCATAAATAATGATTTAATTTATAAACATATTAATCGCCATTCCATCACTGCTCATAGCGATGAACAACATGGTTAAAAACATGTTGTCAGCTATGCAGTATCGTCTTGTGCATCAGAGACCTCTGGTGACAAGCTACATCTTCACATCCCCAGTCCTTAACCTTACTGTCTGCATTCTTGGCTCTGGTCGTGAAGTCTGACTGTTTGTCGATAAAGAAGCAAGGAAAAGAGGTAGAAATACGTTTCAACACCGGGAAGGAGCAGGGCTGTAATGACTGCATCCATTATCTTTGTTCAATGGGGAATGCAGAAGTGGTGTCGAGCAGGAGCTGGACACAGACTGAACTCTTAATTTAGCTTATTTAACAGTATCGGAGGACGGCACTGTATCGGGGAAACTTACCTTTCATCTTTTGTTAACCTCATAAAGATATCATCTCTACATAATTACTTGGCTGGTTTTCTTTTAGCTTGCAGTATTAAGTATTCGGGTTTGTGTGATTCGCGCTAGAGATGGATGGTGCAGCCCATTCATATCTTTTATGCTTTTTCTTGTCTTGTCAAAGTTAGTTTTTAAATGTAGCAATTTATGCTTACTACTTGCTCTGACAAAAAATATGGTTGGTTACAGGTTGGCAACAACACAGAAACGTTGTTTTGCTATTTGTACTTGGAAATGAAGTACATTCACTTCAGCCTGGCTCTTTCCCGGTTACAATGTTCTGATTAATGATTTTAAGAATACTCCAAGTGCCTGCTTACAATGAATTGCTTGAAACTCGTGAAATCTCTTCGTTTAGAGGCTGTTGTCAGATTTGCCAAACATTCTTTAAAATATTAACAAGGATGATGCCAGCGTTCCTTCTTTGGTACAGAAATTTGCATATGTTTATGACTGTTAACTAGTCGCAAGGCTGTTCTCAAAATCTTCAGTGGCAGCCAATGGCAGGGCAGCTTTATAAATGCTGGATGACTAAACTGAACTGGCCTGATAGGAAATTAAAAAAAACAAAACAGGGGATTCTAAATGTTAGGGCATATATGAAAAATGTGAGCTTGGAGTCATTAGGTGCTCTACCATCTATGGCAGAAATTTGAATAGAATTAGATGAACGATACACAACTTATTTGGGGTGGTCATAGAAGAGCAGGTAACAAACAAACGTAACGATCATATAAGGCCAGTTTCCCTGTAAGAAATTAGGATAAAGAGCACTTTTTAACAGTAAAAGTGTGCTATTTTTCTAAATAGTAAATGACAAAAAGCATATCTCTGCAGAGGAAGAGTAAGTAACAATAATTAAGAATTACAATTTTATGGAAATAAAAAGTAATCATTGAAATTGAAAAATCAGTTTTATTTACTGTGCCTTACAAAAATCTTCACACCCTTGTAAACTTTTGATGTTCTGCTGTCTTTAAAAAAAAATACATATCAAAATGCATTACAGTAGGAGTTTGTTTTTCTGATCTATACAACATGATAGAACAAGTATAGAAATATTCCATATATAATTAGGAATTAAAAAAAAAAGTCTTGATTGCCTAAGTCTTCCATCCTTTGTTATAGAAAACCCTTATTAGCTCCGGTTCAATAAATTGCCTTAACAAGGCTCATAATAAATTAAATAGAGCTCGCCTGTGTCCAGTTACTGTAGCTGAGCTGACTTGAATACTCCTGGATGAAGAATCAAGCCATTTCTGTTGTATGAAGTGAATTTGAAGCAAAGGGTTCAAACATGTCTAAGAAGGAGCTGCCAAAATAAGTGCAGGATAAGCTGTAAGAAAGTTTGTGTGCGTCTGACTATCCCTTTGGGCACTGTCAGCTCCATCATTGTAAAGTGGAAACAGTTTGGTGCCATGATCAGGCCGTCCCTCCAACGTATGTAGCCGTGGGTTAAAGGAACTGCTGAAGAAGGTCACAGTGAGGCCTGTGATTACTTTAACAAAAACTATCAAATTATGTGGTTGAGAATAGGGAAAATGTTAACAGTTCAACAATTTCAAGATTACTCTACAAGCATGGCCTGTGAGGGAGGGTAGCAAGAAGGAAGTCACTGGTGAAGAAAAGCCATATATGACGGGCCACATGGCATTTGCAAAGAAACACGTATGTAACACTGCATACATGTGAGAGAGTTTGTGGCCTCGGTGGTAAACAATACAAGCACAATCCGTCAACCTACTAACACATCCCCTAGAGTAAAACATGGTGGGTGGCAGCATTATATTGTGGGGATGCTTTGCAGCAGTGAGGACAGGGAGACTTATGGAGATGCAGGGACAAGATGAATAGTGCAAAGTACCGGCAGATCCTGGGGGAAAGCCTGCTCTAGTCTGCCATAGATCTGGGGCTAGGGAGAAGATTTTGCCTTTCGGTAGGAAGTGAGCCTAAGCACAAAGCAAAGGCAACAATGGCTCAGCAAGAAGAGAGCAAATGTCATTGAGTGGCGCAGTCCAACCCGACCTGAATCCAAGAAAAGTCCATGGCAAGACTTTTGAAGACTGCGGTCCACAGGCGATCCCCGGCCAACTTGAAAGATCTCGAGCTCTTCTGCCAAGAAGAATGGGCAAAAGTTCACCGTGCAAAGATGGCAGATGCTTATCCTAAATGACTGAATGTAGCAAAAAGGACTTTGAAGGTGGGTGAAGACTTATGCAATCAAGACTTTTTGCTTTTTATATTATTACGTTTTTGGTTTTTTTTAGAATATTTCTATAATTCTTTCATGATGAAAGCGTAGAACACGTTGTGTAAATCAGTGAAAAACACTACAACTTTAATGTATTTTTATTTGTATTTTTAAGACTTTTACAAGGCGCTATACTTACTGACAGATGTTATGTATGGTAACTGGTAAAGGTGAATTTTAAAAGGCAGACACCTGCCAGAACCAGGAGATGGGCACACATCTAGCACGTGCATGTGTCCACATGATTTTATAAACCACCCACATGCGCGCCAAAGTACTGATGCATGAATATCTCACATCGGGGGGCGGGAAATGGGCCGAGAGATATGTGTATATGTAGCTACTTTCAGCCTGTTTTTTGGGAAGGTTTTGGGGGAGGGGGGTTTCTAACAATCTCCCTACATTTAAAAGGTTCACCGGACGTTTTCCTTAAACACTGGAATCCTTTGATCACTCGCAGGCCTTATTTATCATCTGCATTCATGGTTTGCGGACAGTACCTGCACTTAGAACCTGAAGCGGTGCAATTGCCCTAACTCTTCCACATGCCCATATCCTGAAATGTCACCAGTACATCTGTTTCGTCCATTCTACACTGGACATTCTCCATGTGAAAATGAGAACTGGGCAGTGTATTTGCAGAGGCATAAAAACAAAGCTCCGTATTGTCTGAAAGCATCACGTGACTATTCATTGAGTAATTGAAAAAAAAAAGCTTACTGTGCAATGAGTGGCATGTGGAAACGAACCAGGCAGAATGAGTGGTGCTTCATATACTGCCTGTTCAGTAAGAGAAATGCATATCGTTTGGATGCAGGGCAGTACAGTAACCCATTAGCAGTGTTTTACGCTCCAAAACTCATTTGAATTTTAATGAATTGCTTTTTTTAGGTTTTTTTCTCTAGAGGTCAATCGAAGTATTGAGAAGCATACTGGAATCCTTTCATTTAATCAAGCATAACTTTGTGGTAATGAATCAATCTTAATTTTATTTCTACTTCTTAAGGGTAAATAGAAATCCATAAGAAGACATTTTATTTTCTGTGTGACAAGATAACATGGAAAGGAAAAAGGTTAAGCTCTTAAAATTCACAGTTGTACCAATAGGTTCCCTGATCCGGGCCAGCTCGGTGGCAGTTCTGCACACTGCCGTGCGGCCGGACCTGGATTTCGTTCTCAGCTCAGTTCTTTCCAGGTTGGCTGTAATTGGGGATGCCACAGAGGCAGCATTCACAGCCCTCTAGGGGAGGAAGTCGCGGTCATCACACAGTGACAGCACCTAGTGGTCATTTTTAGGGGCTGTGACTGCAGGGTTCCGGAAGACGCCCAACTGAGGATTGTCACCTTAGTGCTGGACTAAAGCTAAGAGGGCATACAGAATAGGGGGGCGTTCCCCCAGTGGTTGTGAATGATGGCTCCTGGCATCAGGATCCCAGCCCTGGTTCTGACTGAGCTGAAAGAGGAAATTGCCTGGTCAAAAAAAAAAAAGAATCTCTGTGGGAGGAAGTGATGTCACCGGGAAAGATGGTCACCTGACTGTGGGGCTCTGCAGGGATGATTAAAGTATTGCATTGGCCCCCCAAAACAAATGCAATAATATATGAACTTCTGGTAATGCCTCTCATAAACCAGTTCATTTTCAGTCTGTTCGCTACCGAGCTTTTTCAGTAGCCGGACCCGCACTCTGGAATGAATTACCTCTAGAGCTTCGCAGAATATCAAATTATAAATTAAGAAGAAGTTAAAACTCATTACTTTCAGCTGGCTTCTTTATGATTTTCTTTTACAATTAAGGAGCAAGGGTAGAAAGGGAAAGAGAGCAAGAGACCTAAAAGATTACTTCCATGAAAGCAATAAAAAGGTCAGGCAGGAGCCACAAGCAAAAGTACACACAGTGCGAGAAGCAGTGGCATCTCTAGAAAGCAGTGTTTTGAGGGGTGGGCAAGCTGGATATGGAGAAGGCAAAACCGCAAGTAATATTTACACACAAAGCGCCCTTGGAGGAAAGAGGAGCAATGGTGGAGGGAGAGGAGGATCTGAGAAGGAGCAGAGTGCCACAACCCACCAGCTTCTTAAGCAGCATCAACGATCAAAAGTAAAATTAAAAACAGCATGGGGTAAGCTGGGCCCCATCCCCAGCATGAAACCTATGAAATGCCATAGGTCAGACCAGAGGCCTGTCGAGCCCTGCAGCCTGTCTCTGACAGTGGCCATCCAGGTCAGAGTTACCTGGCAAGATCCCAAAGAATCAATCCCAATCCTCCTTGCTTATAACCAGGGATAAGCAGTGACTTTCCCGCATCTCCATGGCTAATAAGGGTTTATGGACTTTTCCTCCAGGAACTTGTCTAAACCCTTTTAAACCCAGCTATGCTAATTGCATTCACCACATCCTCTGGCAACAAATTCCACAGTTTAATTGTGCGCCGAGTGAAAAAAATACTTTCTCCAATTTTTAAATGTGCTACCCATTAGCTTCATTGAGTGTCCCCTGGTCCTGATTTATTTTTACTTATTTACAACATGGAGAACAATAAAAACATTCACAAACAATTACAATATTCATATTACAGCACATCACATATGACTACATTAAAACGCCTCTCTGAAAAGCAAGGCTTGTAGCTGCTTTCTGAAATCTTTCACATCCACTTGCTATCGGATTTGCTCAAGTAGATTGTTCCACAAAGTTACAGAGCCATAAGAGAACACGCAGACCCTTGTACTTGTCAATTGATAATTAACATTACATGGTACCTGCATTAATTTATTATTAGCAGACTAAAGCTGGTGGCCTAGTATATGCCAATTAAGCTTTTTTTTCTCACTGAGCAAATGTTGTCAGCATGCAATGGCTTTACTATTACTGTTTGAAAAGGTAAATAACTGCACCTCTTCCACCTCACTCACGATTTTATAGATCTCTGTCATATCTCCTCTTAGCCATCTTTTCTCTAGGCTCAAGAGCCCTAATCTATTTGGCCTTTCCTCACAGGGTTGCTGTTCCATCCTCCTCTATCACTTTGGTTTCCCTTCTCTGTACCTTTTCTAGTTCTGCAGTATATTTTTTTTTAAGATAGGGTGACCAGAACTGCACACAATATTCAAGGTGCAGTCACAGCTTGAAACAATCCACGGGCATTATGGTATTCCCTGTTCTATTTCCAATCTGTTTTTTAATAATACCTAAGACATAGATTTTTAAATCCCAGCATGCACCAAAATTGGGAGATATGCACAGAAATCTAGCTCATGCACACCCACCAAACGTTAAATGCCATCCAGATGTACGCACATCTCAAAAGTTTTCCAAAAAGGGGCATGGGCAGGACCTGGGCATTTTGGGGGTGGCCAAGAGATATGTGAGTAAATACTTACGTGCCTGGGTGCGTGCCCAGATTCCCTGCCACATAAGTTTACTTCTGCTAGGGATGAGGTGTAACTTTAAAAAAAATAAAATAATAAACTAGCCATACCTGAGGGGTTTTAAGGGTCTGGGGGAAATGCAGACTATCAAACCAGGGGGTGTGGAGGACCTAGCTGTTAACTGGGCAAAGTGATGAAACTGGCAATGGCGTAGACACACCCCTTTTAAAATTCTCTGACTTACATGGTAGAAGCAGGATTTACGCACATAGGCACGCATCTGCTTCAAATTGGGCTCACGTGCGTGCGGTCAGGCTATTTTATCACATACGCACGCAAGTCATAAAATGGCCGTGTATCTGGGCGTGCTGCGATGCACATGTGCCAAAGGGTGCCCGGGCACTGTTTTGAAAGTTACCGTCTTTGATTCTATTTATTTTGGGGGGGGGGGGGGGCGCGGGGGGGAGTGTTCAGCAACTGCACACTGGACCTACAATTTCAGAGTATTGTCCATAATAACTCCAAGATCTTTTCCTGGGTGATGACGCCTACTATAGAACCCAGCATCATATCCCTGTAGTTTGGATTATTCTTCTCTATATGTGTCGCCTGGCACTTATCTTCATTAAATTTCAGCTGCCATTTGGATACCCAATCCCCACTCTCCCAAGGTCCTCTTGCAATTTCTCACAAGCAGCTCATGATCTAACAACTTGGAATAACTTTGTCTCATCTGCAAATTTGTTCTTCTCACTCCTTCACTCCCTTTTCCAGATCATTTATAAATATATTAAAAGCACCGGTCCCAGTATAAATCACTGGGGCACGCCACTATTTTCTTTTCTCCACTGAAAGACATGATCATGCAGTCCTATTCTCTGTTTCTTATCGTTCAACCAGTTACCACTCCACAATAGGACATTGCCTCCTATTCCATGGCTTTTTAATTTCCTTGATCTCTCTCTCATGAGGGACTTCATCAAACACCTTCTGAAAATCAACATACACTATATCAACATTCATGTTTGTTAACCTCTTCAAAAAAAAAAACCTAATAGATGTGTAAAGCAAGATTTCCCTTTGCTAAACCCATGTTAGGTCTGCCCTATTAGTCTGTGTAATTTGTTCTTCAGTAAATTTGTTCTTCAGAATACCTTCTATCGTCACACCAACTGCTGATCTCCCATATCCCCCTGAAGGCGTTTGTAAAAAAAAAAAAAAAAAGGGGGGGGGGGGGGGAGGATGCACCAACTCAGATTTCGCACTGATTTTTTTTTTTTTTTTTGTTGCTACTGCTCTTAAGATCCCAGGGCTGAAATTGATGCTCCTGATTGGGGCCCGTTCCCTGTGCTGGGGCACAGCTCGCACACACCAGGGCTGGCTTTGCCCTGCCCTGCCCAAACATAGCCCTTTAAAAGCCAGTTTAGCTATTAAAAACCCTAACAAGAAAAAGTCCTAAGGACCTTCTATGCTATATTCGATAGCACGCTTCCACTGATCCTTCTGTGTAGGAATACAACCTGGAGTCTGTACAGGATGGGGCAGGACCCCAATAAATCCCTGCACCACAGTTTCTGTGAGCATACCATCCATTCACAGAAACTCCCCCCAACAGTGGGCATAGAAAAAAAAGCTAGAATTTGTCCTTTTACAACTTATCATATAAAAAAAATTTCAAATTGTGCTGTCATCTCATTAACAGCAGTATATACTGCCTACACTACTAGGCACACTGCAAAATAATGCAAAGCCCTGCAAAAATGACATTCAGAACCTATATAGCAAACCTGTCACACCCTGACTTAAACTGCACAACCCTACCTATGAAAAGGAGGCTGTGCTAATATTAAACCAGGCCCTAGAATACCAATACACCTCCTGTTGGAAAAACAGAACAAGCCAGACTCCTATAGAGCTCTATGGAAATTTTATTTATTTATTTATTAAAATGTCTATACTGCTACATTCGTATGAAACTCTCTAAGCAGTTTACAACATAAAATAACACATTGGGCCTGATTTTCAAAAGTATTTACACATGTAGAACTGGGTTTTACACATGTAAATGCACTTTACTCATGTAAGTGGGCTTCTGAAAATTGCTACCATATATGCCACTGAATTTTCCATAGAATTTACTGTTATAAGTGGCTTTTGAAAATTGCTATGATAGTATGTTCCATTTACACAACTAACTCCTTTTAAACCTACCTCCATAACTTATAAACACTAGTAAAATACCTCATCTCTGTCACATACACGTAACACAGATCAACCCTCATCTAATTCAAAAAAATGAAATAAACCCAGAGAAGTGCAACACCACAGAAAGAGAAAGTTATACGTTTCTTCCTGTACTGTGAAAAATACAAATATATAAGTGATGCACATTCCCAAAGCTAACATTCCAATAACTTATTCTTAAATGATTTTGCTGCTTGTAGGTCAAATCCAGCTTAAAAGTGACTAAATCTTGTTCACCCGTTACTGTTTCTCTCTCCCTCCCCCTGCAGTGTTACTCTGTCTATCCCTACTTGTCCCCCACAGTCTCTCTCTCTCAAGGTCCCCTCCTCCTGTCCACTGCAGTGACCATCTCTCAGACTCTGAAGAGGAGCTTGGGGCCAGTGGAAACTCACAACAGGCACAATCATTCACAAAACCCAAGCTGAGATTGTGGCTAAAAAAAACCTGAAAAGCAGGCATTACCTCAATCAACAAAACAGATGTCCAAGAGAGAGTTTCTGAATTTAAGATCAAACTGATAGTAGAAACCGTGTTCATGACATGGAACAGAAGATTGATGATCTGCAAAAGAAAAACCTGGAAAACGAAAGCCCATAACAGTAACCGTTTATTTATTTAAAGCAGTTAGATTCCGCCAATCCATTGACAGGGTTTCAGCAGAGCACAGCCTAATGTGTAATATAACATTCATAATAAAAACGTAAGCCGAGAAAAACTGCATAAAATCCACATATTACCTAAAATATGCTCTCTCTTTAGGACTTTGCCAATTGAGGATCCAAGTGAGAGAGTGAAAGATGTTTAAGGCAGACTTTTTTTTTTTTAAACTATACTTGGAGACATAGAATCCCATGGGTAGGTAAATCAATATTATATAAGACAAATAGATAAGAAAGGTGAGGGTTTCCTTATTTTAAGTGTTATTTATATGCTTGGGGCAGTGAAAGAATGGGGTTCATCTTTTAACGTTAAACAATGGATCTAGATTGAACAACATTTAGGAGAGATGCCCGTAAGATATTCCAAAAACAGACATCCAAAAATTATTTTTTTTATAAATCCTTTTACAAAACACACAATGCAAATCTGGGTGAAACTGAAGAAATATTTGAAGCTGTCAAGGGAACTCTGTCCTTTTACACCGGTAAGATATAATAAAGCTTTCCCTCTTGGGATGCAGTCTAGAATGTTTATAAAGACAGGAGAGTGCCAGGGCTAAACAGTCTGGGTTAGTCAATTATACAAAAGGGAGGTAGCTGGGTTCTCAGTTCTACAGAAGATGCATCATCTATCTCCATCAGAGCATTTCCAGTATCTACAAATTAAACACTTTTTAAATAAGAAAGAAGTGAAAGGGATATTAGTGAATGGCTGCACTCCAATTAAAAAGGTATATCGCAAGCACACTGCAACTAAGGGGCTTATCACCAGCCTGTATATGATTCGTAGGCAGTGCATATCAAATAAACTGAAACCTCTGAAGCCTTGGGCGTCTAATGTCTCAAGCACAGTGAAATAGTATCAGAGAGAGTCTGTAAACATTCCATATCCTCATTGATTGTGGAAAACAGTTATAAAATTAGCCTCAGATGGTATTTAATGCCACACAGATTGTACAAAATGTACTCAGGGGTCAAGAATGAGTGTTGACACACGTGTGGGAGGAAGGGTAAAATGATGCATGTTTGACCTTTTTGGAGACCTATTCAAAACTTAATATGGACAAATTATAACAAGTAAAACTTAATTGGGATCCCAAATATTTGTACTGGGTCTTCCAGCTGATGGTTAGGGACTGTCCATTCTGTGTGACTGTACAGCACTGTGTGCATCTAGTATGCACTATACAAATCACAATATGTAGGTTTCTTTTTGAATAAAAAGTAGTTAGTGGAACATTATATCTTATTTTATTAAGTATTTAAAATTTGCACTGTAATTGTATTGTTACGATGTACATCTTGGGGACCCTGTCAAGGCTCATTCTGTCAGAGCCATAGTAGAGTCGGTGGCCCATTTGAGAGCAATTCCCAAGGAGGAGATCTGCAGAGCTGCAACATGGAGTTCTCTCTACACATTCACATCGCATTATTGTTTGGATAGGGATAGCTGAAGCAACAGGAGGTTTGCCAATCTGTCCTTGGAATTTGTTTGAGGTGTAAAACCCAACTCTGTTCCCGTCTAGGGCCCATTCTTTCTGTTCAGGCTGGGCCCCCCCCACACACACACTTTTTTACCAACAAAACTAGTTGTGCCCATTGGCACTTATTTTGGTGTTTTGTTGTCCCCTTTAATGTTGGGGGCAACCTGTAGCTAGGGATTCACCCATGTGTGATGACTGCCATCCTGCTTGTCCTTGGAGAAAGCAGAGTTGCTTACCTGAAACAAACGTTCTCCTAGGACGAAACCCGCCTGCCACCCCTTGGAGTTGGGTTTCCAACATGTGGATTTTTTCCATTATTCTTCTAAATTCTATGATATAAGTCTGAGGAGACTCCGCAAGGAGTTACATGTGTACAAGTAGCCTGTTTATGTGCGCTCTTGATTGGATCATCAATGCGGACAAGAGCCGTTGTCCCCCGTCCAGGTCCTGAAAAGTACCTGTAGTGTCACCAGAAAAGACCATACCACTAACTGGAGGAGTTCATTGGTGAGACTCAAGGAGAGTTTACTTTATTTTAATCACTGAATGCAAACTTTAGGTTTTCCTCACACATTGACATTGCCGCAGAATTGCCATTGACTGCTACTGGCCATATTTAAACTTTTTTATATTCCACCTTTCTCAAACATAATCGTTCTTAGCAGTTTGCAATTTAACATAAGCATTTTCGTTCACATACAATTTACTATCAAAATAATTACAGCAGAACAGGCTTAATCAGTGGTGGTGTCTCTTCTTCATATGAGACCAAATGGGAGATGTGAGATGAGGTTTGCCAGGATTCAGGTGTTTCACTTTGCTTATGTGCCATTAGTTTGCTGGAACTTGCTGGTAGTTTAGAGTGGCTACATTTATTAATATGTTGGTAGTAACAGAATAGACTGGCGGGTAACTGATGCAGTCTAGAATCAGCGACTGGACAGAATGGATAAATGTGCCCCGATGCCTGGTGAGTAGAGCCCGTAATTACATTTCACAATGAGTAATATTAATAGTGAAAGACGGCATCAGCACATGGCAGAACTGAAAATATGAAAGGCTGCAGGGAGAGAGAGAATCATTCATTAATCTGATGAATTACAGAAAAATGGACTGTCCATAGAACTCAGCTTTTATCAAATATGCAAACTTCAGAAGAGCTAGACATGCCTCTGACACAGATCAGTGGTCTGTAGCAATGTAGCACATGGCTGACATCGATCTAGAAGCAAAAGGAGGTGATCTATATCTATCCCTCTGTGTTGGCTGATGTGCCTTAGACTTGTTTAGGGTTCCTGAACAATAGCAAACCGTGGGTCACAGGAGTTCATATCCTAGCATGCTCACTTGAACCGAAGTTCATCTTCAGAGGTTCTGTGGTATTTTAGTTGTGTGGATCCTGGCTGGTTCATGTAAGGAAACTCTCAGAACCTGAGGGTTGTTACAGTTGTAGAAGGCTGGTATCATGATGAATAATGTTTCTTATTGCTCCTAAATATGTACACTCTTCCCTTCTTTTCCTACTCATTTGGTCTCTGTAAATAAAGATTTATAAAGTAGCAGGAAGGAGTAGGGTTCGTATTCTGCAGGACATGACGTTTTGACAAATATTCTGAGATAATTGCCAGTGTATATAGTGCTTTCAGAATAGGATCGCATAGTTAAAATATCCCTGCCCCATCCATGTCTGATCATGGGAAGCTTGAACAACTTGTTGAAGGTGGACCAGGAGATAGACAATACTGTATGCTAGCAGCCTTGAACTCTAAAAATGAAGTGCATTTTGTTAGACTTTGGTGTGAAGCAGTGCGTCCCAACCTTTTCATGCCCAAAATATTGTGTGGTGCCTCAGCCTCCATGTTGCAGGCAGCGTGACCTGAAGAGAACTCATGTGGCCAAAAGAAGAGCTAGGAAGACACTGAAACCCCCACTCATCTCTTCCAAATTTTAAAACAAAGGGAGGGTGGTGAGGGAGGGAAGAGATACATGAACCCATCATGATGGACCAGCTTCCGCTATATACAAGGGAAAGGTTGGTGTGGTATTGGCAGCTCGCTCAGTTGGTTACCTTGGCTGCATCATGCAGTTGCCAGAGTCACATCCATTGCTCAGGGCTTGCACTCCATGGGGGATAAGAGAGAGAAGCTGGAAGGCCTCAAAGATGGGGTGATGAGGAGGTATTCTGGCAATGTGTGCAGTTATCTATGCCTTGCATGCTGCCTACTACTAGGTTCCAGAGCTCATGCTGTAGCTAGAAAGAGACATACATGATTACACATGTTCTCAGAAAGGGGCCATCACCTTTGTTTCTTGTTGCTCTGAGGTCACCACTGTTGGAAGCTCAGATCCAGGTCAGCACTTTAGCAAAGCAAAGCTCAGGTGCTGACCTGAATCTTAGTATCGGACACTGGTGACTTTTCCATGGCACACCTGATCAGGTCTGAAGGCACACTGGTTGGGAAACCCTGATGTGAGGGACAGTGCGTGTCTTGGTCACCACTGTGCAATAGAATATAGATGTTGCTTCTATAATTTAGTGCTGACTCTTACTTAGGTGCCAATTCTGCAGGTTTGCCCCTAAAATGAGAATAGTATACATATTAACATATCTGTTTGTTTCTAAATGATGAAATGACTCTAAATCATTTTCCATGTTTGATATACTTGCCTCCAGTTGCCTGCGTAATTTAAAATTCTAAATTGGTACTCTTGTATGGTTTAGGAATAAAAAATATTTATTTTGTGACTGAGGTGATTGTTTAAGGATTGCTAAGTTGGAAGTTTTTTATTTGATGGTTTTACGTATATATAGATAGATATTTGTGCAGATGTATTTTTTTTTTATTTGTCTGTAAAAATATTGCTGCTAAATCTGCAAATTGGAACTGATGCGACCCTTCAGACCATTCAGACTGACCAGTTTGTCATTCCCGATTGCAGAAACCGTGTACTTGGCCCCGATAGAACATTTACTGGGGGAATCCAATGTGTTACCAATTGTTAAATGGAATGATTGTCTTCTATTATTTTTGTGTATCATCATTTTAAATGCTATTGACTTCAATTTACTATTCATAAGCCTTTCTTTACAAGAGCAGTTCTCCTGCTTATGATTGATTGCAAAGTAAAATTGAAATAAATGACACAATATCACAGTGTTATTAAAAACAGAAATATACAAACATTTTGTGGCTGTACGCACTTTTCCCAAGGTCCCTGAGGTGTCCATTCTCATTGCATCAAAGAAAATCTGTCTTCCCTCTTCCTACAACAGAGAATGGTAGAAGGGTACCAGCCATTGTTTTCTGCTGGATCAAGTAGAGGGTGGGTTTTGAGGAGGCCCAATCACTAGTCCCTCTTGACCCCCCAACATTATCTCCATGATGTGTTCTAATGTTCCCAAAATATCATAATTTCTAACACATTCTCTCTCCCTCCACTACTCATGGGGGGTAGCCACCTCATCTGACAAGTCATACGGTCTCTTTTCAGGTTCTTGAAAGAAACAATCCATCCCCTTGAGAGGGAAAATCCTAAAACTGTGGCACTACAAATGGTCACTACAGGTCGTGAGAGTTAGAGAGGTTTCAGTTAAAATGAGGGCTCCTGAACTGGAATAATTTAACAGGATTACTTCTTAATGCAACACTTCACAAGGATTTTTTTTTATTAGATTCTTTCCTCTTTTCTTGCAAACCCCACAGAAACAGGCTTTTGAAATAAATACCGTAGGCTGTTAAATTTTATATCACTCTGCTTAATTAACTTTTAAATCCTATAATGTCACCTGGATCCTTTTAACTCCATGCTTGCTGAACCAAGAAAAGTCAATGTAATTTTCAGCCTGAGTGCATGCTGGGTTGGTTAGAGCACTGATTTTGATCAGATGCTATTCTCTAGGAAATTTTATGTTGCATCAAAGTTTTAATACTAATTTTCCTCAATCTCCTACATACCTGCTACTGATTCATTGTTTACTACATCTAGTCACCAACAACAAAGGTACTGATTCATGAAACAAAGGTTATGAATAATTGTGTTCAATAAAGAAACAAATCTTTCATTATATGAAATTTACTCTCTTGTTATATTGCTGTTGAGTCCTTCACTAAGGATCTTTGTCTCTTCTTGTTTACGAAAGCAAGAGATGAATATTATTGACTGTAACCAGGCACTGAAAAAGTTTAAGTTTAATAATATTTGATATATCGCCATTCCAAACAGATCACAGTGGATATAGTCAGCATTGGCTTACCTACAGGGGATTTCTGAATATATTTAGAAAACTACTGCATCCTTGGTGGGAATATTACAAGTCCATTGCTGCTTCTCCACAAACTATGAACTGAGCTTCTGCTCATCTGCTATCCCATCATATAGAAAATCCTTCCTTAGCGCATACAAATCAGGATATAAAATGGCCACGTCCTTTAGTGCAAGCTGGCATACGTGCATACATGTGCACCAGTATCAAAGTTACCATCTAAGTTTGTTCCTGAGGCAATGGAGGATAAAGTGACTTGCCCAACATCACAAGCAATGGCAGGATGTACTAGGACTAAAATGGGTAAATGTGAATCGGTTATTTACTCCTTCAGATAATAGAAGGACTAGGGGACACTTCATGAAGTTAGCAAGCAGCACATTTAAAACAAATCGGAGAAAATTCTTTCTCACTCAACACGCAATTCATTGCCAGAAGATGTGGTTAAGGCAGTTAGTATAGCTGGGTTTTAAAAAATTTGGACAAGTTTCTAGCGGAAATGTCCACAAACTGATATTAATCAAATTGACTTAGGGAATAGCCATAGCTTATTACTGGCATTAGTAGCATAGGAATTATTTACTGTTTGGGTATTTTCCAGGTACTTGTATCCTGGATTAGCCACTGTTGGGAAAAGAATACTGGGCTTGATGGACTCTTGGTCTGTCCAAGTATGGCAACTTCTTATTTAAATTTAAAAACTTTTATATACCGGTATTAGTATGCATACATCATACCGGTTTACAATGTAACTTTAAAGGTAGAAATTACAATGAACAGGGAGGGCGAACAAGGAGGAGTATACAAAGAGCAGGAGGTGGAGGAATTAAAGCAATAAATAAAAACTGCAACGGACTATTTACAGGAATATACAAGGCGTAGGCCTTGTATATTCCTGTAAATTTTTGATTTATAGTCTGCCTTTTCAGTCACTTCAAAGCAGATTACATTAATGTACTGTAGGTATTTCCTTGTCCCCAGTGGGCTCGCAATCTAAGTTGGGTGCTTGAGGCAATGGAGGGTGAAGTGAGTTGCCCAAGGTCACAAGGAGTGGCAGTGAGTTTTAAACGCTGCTTCCCTGGTTCAAAGCCGCTGCTGGAACCACTAGCTACTCCTCCATTCTCAGATTCCCACCTTCTCTCTCTCTCTCTCTCTCTCCCCCCTCATACTTTCTTACTGTCTCTATCACATCCCCATACTCTCTCCCTCTCTCTCTAATTCCTAAACACACGCACCCTCCGTTTCTCTGTCACTCATTCTCACTCATGCTAGGACACTTCTTTTTTTTTTTTTTGTCCACCAGCGGCCTTTTCTGCTGTTCAGTGCCAGCAAGACTGGCTCCACTGGCAGCCCCAGGGGCCGCCTCCTTGTCTTTGGCCTCCAGCAGGATTTTGCCACCCCCTACTCCCATAAGGTTTGCCACCGTAGACCAACTATTTGGTTTGCCTAATGAAATTGCCAGCCATGTCCCTCTGCCCTGGGGTGAGAAGAAGTGTTCATGGGTTTTTGTTCAGGATGGGTGAAGTGCTTTATAATGAACAAATAAAACTAAGGTGTATGTTACGTTTATGTGGCTGGACGGCGCGCTTTCTCCATCTCTTTACTCCTAGTCTCAAAGTAAATGTTCTGGGAGAGGCTTTATTTGTTCATTTGGTGTTGGGGTAAGAGCCTAATTTTTCGATTCGTGTAGCCTCCAGAATCTGTGCCCCCTTCTTGGCCACTGTTTTCCATACACCGGTGATGAGATGGATTATTGTAAATCACGTTAAATTGATCTACCTAGGAAGCCACGGGAGAGGCTGCAACTCGAGCCAGAGCATTGCTGCTCATGTGCTATTGGGTATTAAGGGCTTCATCATCACGTCGCTCTTATCTTGAGCTCATTGCATTGGTTTCCAGTTTCTGTCAGAGTCAAATTTGAAATTTTCTTTCTTGTCTTTAAAACCTCACATAATTTTGACCTTGAGTACTTAAAACAAAAATGTTGCAGTCAGCACAACAGCCATTTTTAGTAGGAAATTTATGGACCCTGATAAAGCCTTTTCCTATGTAGATGCAGCTCTCAGAATTACTGTCCCCATAGGAGCTTAAGTTGGCCAAGGATATGATTTCATTTCAGAAGCCTTGCAAAGCCTGGCTGTTTCAGCTAGCTGGATATAAGGCTGATTTATGCATAGTGGGTGAGCCCTGCTTAGTCAGGTGTTTTATGTTTATGGTAATGATATGGATTTTTAATTTTTTAACTGTTTTATTGTCTTGCTCTTTATATTATTGTTTCATCTATGTTTGTCATTGGCATTTGTTACATGTAGATGAGTATGATCTGTGTTTATAGAAAGGAATAATAAAGAAATATGATAGAGAAAGGGTGCACTGGTGAAGAATCGAGCTGGAGACCACCCTGTGGTGGCAGCAGACCGGGTGAGGAGTGAGATCTGGGAAGCATGGAGTTGTAGGATATTTCATTTTAACTTAAATCCTCTTGGTGCCCTAGAATCTCTTGTGCTATCCTTTCATTCAGTTTTGTCTGTGTCAATGCAGCAAGATAAGAGCTGTTCCCTTTTTTTCAAAGTAAACAGCAAGCCGAAAGTGGCAATATTTTGGAAGGTTAAAGGCAGCACTCAGAGACGAGTGGGCAAGAATTTCAATGAAACAGATCAATCGGACAGCCAGGGAACAGAACGTTGAATGGCAAGATAACATCCTCTCGGTGTAGAAGATGAGCCAGGATGGGTCTTTTGATTATGATAATAAGAAAATGATAGACCCCTGCTTCTGTAAATTACATCTTCAGCCTTTAAGTACTACCATGTTTACAGCAGGGACTCTACGGTAAATGCACGAGTACAATCATTAATGGTAAGAAAGATCAGATGGAGATGAGAAGAGCTCATTTCAAAATCAATCACAGAAATATTTTTAGGAATTCTGAAGAAGATCTGCACTTCAGGTTGTCACTTACAGCAACCTTAAGAAAGCGCATGCATACTTACGAAGAGCAGGAAGCTGCAAACCAGTCACCCCAACTCCAGAATAACGGGCTGAGGAGGAGATAACGCTGATTTTGTGGGAACATTTTCTTTGGTTAAAGTTTATGGAGTGTTGTACAGTAAGAAAGCCTGTTTATTCCGGACGGGCTTGTTTCTCTCTGCTTATAAAGTGTTATTGCTTAGAGGTACTGAGAAAGCAGTGCAGTTTTAGAGGGAGACGTGTCATAAGTCAGTGTCTCGACAGAGGGCATGCTACCTTCACTCTGCCTGTGGCTTTCTACGAGGCAGCTCATTGCCAGAGCAGCTGGTAAAGGGAAATGTGTGTGTCTGAGATGAGTCTGGCCTACAGATACGAACTTCTTGCCGCATTCTGGTGAATGTGCAGCTGGCTAAAATAACACACAGCCACAGAAATAGGACGCCTGTGCAAACAGACATAGTAAAAATAAATCTACGTGAAAGTAAACATTTTATTCAAATTACAATGTATGTATTTTGATGTTTCGATATCTGGACTATGCAATGTGCACATCGTGTTACGTTATGTTCTCTTGATGTTTATATAAGAAATGTTCTGGGAATGTACAGTTCTAAGTGGAGATTAGGAGACTGATTTGAATAAAATGTTTGTTTTATGTAGATTTATTTTTTAATAAAGTTCTTTGTACACCTCCCCTATTTTTGTGCTTTGCTTTGTATTTTATGCTCGTCTGGCACTCCTCTTGCATTTCTCTGCCCCATCCTCCCACTATCAATGACTTTCTTCTGTTTATCTTTCTTCTTCTTTTCTGAATGGAGCCTGCTTTTCTGTTCTTTCAGTCGCCATCCTTTTCTCTTCCACAACCGTTCTTTTTTTTCTCTCTCTTATTGTTTCCCTCCTAAACATTTCATTCATCCCGCCGCATGCACCTGTTTTCATTTGAACTTGACTGGGGATATTTTTTTTTATCCCAGAGGGGTTACGTGCAGGTCCCGGAGAGGGCTGGTGCTGAGGTTGCTGTGCTTTGACTGGCGGCTGCTGCTGCCGCCTCCAAGCATTTACAGAAGCCGATAAGACAGGAGTGCAGCTTCATGGGGGGCGGGCACGCCGCGCCACCAGTAACTTTGTCCAAAGATCTATTGAGAAGTGGACGAGAGAGAGAAATCTGGGCAGTTTCTGTTTCACAGCCTCCTACCAGCGGTTCCCAAAGCTGTTCCTGAAGAATCCTCTCCCCCACCCCCCAGCAGATCTGGTTTTCCTTGTAATCAAAATTTAGCAAATCAATCGCATTCTTTATTGATCCCTCCAATTTGATACTGCACTATCTTGTTATATAGCACAAGGCAATTGCAATAAAAATCAGGATTTAGAATTATTAGGGAAAACGTCTGCATATTTATATGATGGGTTTTCATCCTGAAAGTCAGATTCTTCGGAATTGGATTTGAGAACTGTTGCCTTATCATAGTGAAGGCTCTATGTATAATCAGAGAGCAAGTCACCAGATTTCAGTTTTTCCCAAACTGATGATACTTCAAAATAAATACAGATTATTGTTGGATTAAATGTGCATAAGTTTAGAATACTGAGCCACCTGTTTTAAAATGAAAAAGTTTTTTTTTTAAAAATAAGCAACCCTTCTGAGTTAAGTGCGCATTGTTTTTGTATGCACTACGTTTCCAGGGCAGGCTTCAGGTATGCTTCATGTTTACGGAGTGAGGTATAGGCTTGCACGAGGAGAAATAAAAGTAAAATAAAAACCCAAAACGTTTCTGAAATGGGAATCAGGTAGCACTGGGATCCTCAGTAACTAATAGGATGGCATCACGAGTGGTAAAACGAAGGTGGCAGCAAGAATGGCAGGTTCATCTTCAGATACTTCGTGCATTTCAGAGCCGAAATAGCGCTGGTGCAACGGCCATGAAGGGAGCGTACCAGCCGGAGTTCTAGCAGCAGGAATTAAAGGGCTCTGGTGCCCATGGCTATCCAGTTATTTTCCCTGAAGCTGGTGATCGAAACCAGTGCTTTTGCTACGTTAGGTGTTGCTGATTAAGCCAGTACAGACAAGAGGTGTGGTTGCAAGATCAACAGGCAGAAAGGGCTCCCAGGCATTGTAATGATGTGGCTAGGTTTGTGATGTCTCCGGCATAAACTTCTAAGAACGAAGATTGTGAGGACCTCCTTATTCAAAAGCGTGATAAAATCTTCCTTGTTCGGGTTTGTGCTTGACCCTTCTCTCTCTTACTTTGGATTGGATCACAAGCTTGGCCCAGGCTTAGAGTCCAGCTGGAAAATGTCCGGCCTCTTGCCTCCTCACCTCTCTGCAGGAGCTGCTGGCCTGAGGGACCCCCTGCCACTGCCTCTCTCTCTGCTATTCTCCGGTGCCCAAGACTCTTCCTGCTGCTGTCGTGCTCAGACCCACCCCCAGGTCAGCAGCGTTAAGAGCTGGCCTAGTCTGGGGCAGCAGGTTCACTGCCGGCAGGTTTCCTACTGAAGGCACAACGTTTTGGAGCATCCATGTTTTCCTAGTAGATCACTGTGTGGGATAAAGGGGAAGGGAGGTTGGAGTACCAGTAAAATGTTGTTTTGTTGTTTCTGTAAAATGTGTTTGTGCTGTTGCTGGAACCATTATCCAGGCTTTCTGATAGGTTGTGGAAAATCTGCCTATAGTCCTGGCCCTCACTTTAAGCATTGACGGGCTTATCAGAAGCTGGCAGACAGTGTGTCAGTTCCTCTAATTGTGGAGCTTTTTCATGGGAGAAAGTCCCCTGCTTGACAAATGTTATCAATAAATGACAAATTGATGAGTAATAAAATCGCAGCGATTTTCAAATTTTTGTCTTTGGGGGATGGGGGAAGTGAAGAATAGGGGCAACTGCTTGGGCCCTGCACTGCCGTGGTGGCCTCCATCCCCTACACTATAATTTCCGCATTCCAGGGCTCTACCGAGGTTGGTTCGCCCTGGGCCCCGCATCCTCTGAAAAGTCAGCACTTCCTGGCAGTTTCAGAGACTTGGCTTGCAGAAAATGAAGGCATTACCCTGTTGGGTTAGGTATTATGTTTGTCATGAACGGCAAGCTGAGGGGAAGGATAGCCTTCAAACAAATGCATGCAGCGACATATATGCATGTATGTGACCGCGCATCGTTTTACCATAGTATAGTGTAACACGCACGTTTTACAAGATCCACGTATAGTTACCCTTGCGAAATATTTGCAAATGTAGGCTTATGCATGAATATATGCAATGTATTGAATGCACATACTTTTCCTACCTATTTTAATAATATACGCTCGTATATTTTACACATGAAAGAAAAGCAGGACTCGCTGGCATATGTCGGCATTTACGCTTACAAGTCAGCCCAATTTTAAAACGTGCCCATCAAGGAAATTACCAGTTTTACCAATTAGTCCACCAGTGGTTCTTCAGCCTGAACTCCCCTCAGCTCTCTCAGACCTCCCACCCGGTCAGTAGTACACAATAAACAGTTTTAATATCACGCCAGATAATTAGCAAGTGTAAAAATGCGCAAGTAAGTTAGCAAATGTTCAGGTTTAAGTGTCTTTTAAAATAGCAATTTATGCGTGTAACTGATGCCCCCCCCCCCTTGAAACACCCCTATATCCCTTTTTTATGCCTCTGTACGTGCCCTTGAAAGTGAATATGCATGCTTTTTTTCTGTTTTTATAACGTGGAATACACGGGTAGAGGCTACTTATGCATGTATTGGCCAATGTGTACATGAATACATTTTTGAAAATTCACCCGATAGTATGCAGCAAGCAGAAACTAGATGATTTTTAACTGCAAACAATAAAAATATGAAAAATATTTGAACTGTGCTACATGATTAGAATTGTACGTTGTCAGTTCTCTGGGCTTTCAGAGTCCCTAGTTCAGTCTTCGAACGATATCTGGCACACTCTATGATAACCATTTTTTTTTCATAATGTTAGATTGATTTGGAAGTGATTTACTGGTTGGATTATGCCTCACTTGTTTTGCTATAGTATACAAAAGGCCATAAAACATATTAGCCAGGTAGTTTAGGGGAAACCCCACTGTTTATCCTTGGGAGTGAGTAACAAGAAATGGATCTAATCTTTGGGATCTGCTGGGCACTTTTGGATGACCCATTGTCGAGCTCGATGGATGCTTGATCTGACTCAGCATGGCACATCTTACTTGCTTATTTTCTTCCTGCTTCCATCCTGTCTCCCCAGATGCACAGAAACTCGTGCCAAAATTTAGTTCCAAATGCAGTGAGCAAGATATCTCTCTTTTTCCTTAATGTCGGTGGGAAGACTGAGTGAATTTTCTCTGTATCATGGCAGAATTCCAAGATATTGAATGCCCCTTTTGAGATTTACTGATTTAAACAGAACTGAGTGATCCAAGAATACACAGATTTGCCCTTTCAGAACGTTGTCAGCGCTGGGACTCGATGGAAAGTTTGTGATGGAATATGGAAAATTGTTTTTCATAGCTTTTTAAAGGACAATCAGCAGTAAACTAGCCAAGCTTTACCCAGTGAAGCAATTATTTCCCTTTTAGCGTCACTTTTGAGACCAGCAAAAGGTTATGGAAAGTCGTCTTTAACTGAGTATTTTATTTTCACATTTATGAACCACCTCTTCCCATTAAGCTACAAGACAGTGTACAGCAAAACATAAATACAAGGTGGTGAATTTTTAAAGTTGCGTGCATCAAAATGAGCATACACTCATGTAAGTAGCCTGTAATCGCTATTTTCTAAAAGGTAAAAGTACATGCACACATATATGCGCAGAAAAAAAAGGAGCATTTCAGGGCGGGGCCAACAGTTACGCGCATAAGTTGCTATTTTAAAAGGCCCGTGCGTACGTTTAGCTAATTATTCCCATAATTTCACACCTGTCCTGATATCAAACTTGTTTATTGTGTAGTATTGGCTGGGTGGGAGGCCTTGGTGAGCGTGGGGGGAGTTCAAGCTGAAAAACCAGGAGTCTCTCAATGACCTGGAGAAGGACTGGTAGAGTAATTGGGAAACTGGTAATTTCAATTATGTGAGCATATTTTAAAACACCCCAACTTAAATGTGTAAATCAAGTTTTACACGTCCTGCTTTATTTGCGTGCATAAAATTTACGTGCATACATGTTTAAAATAGGTAGGAAAACTGTGTGTTCATTGCATTGAAATATTTGCTCTCAATGCATTGCATGTAGCTGCACGTAAGCATACAAGCACGCCTATGTTGCAGGGTAGAGAGAAATGTGTTTTATAATGTGTGTATCACATATCGTAGGTTAGAAAATACTATCTACACATGGCCATATATATATGAGTAGATGCCACCGTGCAGAATTATTTAAAGATATCCTCTAATAGTATAACAAATAGCAAAAGAACAACAATGCATACAATAAAATTATGCAAAGGCCTTTTGGAAAAGCCAGGATTTACATTGCTTATGGAATGCAGAATAATCCTTGGTCATTTTGTGGCTTAGGGGTAGAGCATTCCAGAAAATAGGCCTGCACATGAAAAAGCCCTGCACTTCATTTCAACTAGTCTGACCCTTGGTTTCTAAGGTTAAAAAGCTGGTCATCTTTTTCCTCATTAACATCCTTGTTTAGTGTTTGGTTAATCCGAGCTATTCAGTGATTGCTCATATTTGTGTAAGAAGCCCCAGATTGAGAGGGCTGCACAGTAGAGCACATTAACAGGTCTGTCTGGAGTGTAAGAGAATATATTTTATTCCTGTTTAATATAGGCATGTTAGAGATGAACAGTGATGAAGTAGAAATTTCCTGGTGTGTGGTCCACGCATGATTAATATCTGTTAGAACTGGAATAATTGAGAGAAATTAAGCTGATGATATTCTGGTGTTTTTCATGGAGTCTGCTGCAGCCCGCTTTTCTCATCTACACTATCCCTGAACTTTTAACACAGATTGTGTGTTGTGTAACTTTCCTGTAGAAAGGATCTTAATTTTACAGGATTTACAAACCTTCTTGAATGACCTAACATCAGCTTATCCACACTCACTAGAAATTTCAAGTTGATGTCAGTCCTTGCCCGCCACATAATCCTTATGGGGTGGCATCTCATTGAAACCTTGTTGAGAAAACAGGAGCCAGTACATACAGATTAGATGACTGCTAGCAATACTAGTGACTTTATTGGATTGTGATTCAATGAAAGATATTCCTTCTTGTACCCCAGATATTACGTAATATTTTGCTGGGACAAACACTATTTATTTGTACGTTTTTATATACCGAAGTTTAGCTAGAGGCCTTCACTCCAGTTTACATTTAAAACAACGACTTACATGTACAGAAACCATTGACATAACAGCAAACCGGTGTAACAATGAATTACAGGTAACGAAATAACAGGTCTAACAACAGATGAGGACAGGTTATAACAACGGTCTTAACGGATGCAAATTGGTTCTAGTCGACAGAGTATATAGCAACAGATTGGGTTTATTGTCAGTGGTAACGTGTTTAACAGTCCGTAATATGGTTTAAACACACATTGGTACACTAGGAGACTAGTGTACCAACGTGTGTTAATGGTAACACAGGCATGAACACGCATTAAATCCCTAAGTTATCCAGCTACATTAACACATGTTCGCTAGCTTGCATTAATGTTAATGCAAAATCTATGCTGATTTGGTAATGAGATCTAAAATTATGCTAAATAGCTCATTACTTATTAGCACAGCAAAATAAAGCATGTTAAAACAAGCAAAATTTGATGCAAACATATTAATGCAAAAAAACGTAACTACGCTTCAGAGAGGTGTAGTTAACTTTGTGCATTAACGTTCACATTAAGGCATACTTTTATTTGCATCTCATTAATGCCAGCCATTAATGCACACTTTACAACCAATCATAAAACACCATCCTCTGTACCACATGAAATTCTTGCTAGGCTCTCAGGATCGAGGCAGTGTGAGAGGAGATCTTTTTCTTAAAAATTTCCATGAGGGACCAGTAAATTAGGCTGTTATCCAGTTTGACCCCTAGCTAAGTGGTGACTAACTGATAGGACACTGAATCTTGTATGTTATGTAAATGGCCTGTATAAACTTACTTTTCTTCGAGCAGCATCCCAGACCTGCTTGAGAGTTGCAGAGCACAAAATGATTGGTGATACTCTCCTACGGTTGTTGCCATGATATTTGCAGTGTGTGTATGTAATTGCCAGTCTGAGGCTGTACCACTACTACATTTCTCATTGACAGACTATGAAAGCTAGCAAAATGTCAGTTCTTCACTGCATGGAGGCCTCTGTGACACTCAGGCAGATTAAATAAATTGCTGCACTTTTTTGGAGTTAATTGCCTTTTTAATCATAGTGAAATTGTTCCTATTTGCATGAATTCTCCAGGCACCGAGAATCGTTGGCCATTGTCATTGGTGTTCATTACACGTCAGATTAATGGTTTTGTTTAATGGGTTTCATTTCAGAAAACCAAACTTTTCTCAGTCTTTTAGCCCTGCAGAGGCTAGGCAAGATATTATACGAAATTCTTTCTTAATAAATTGGAGGCAAAAGGTGGAAATTCAGGAGCAATGCGGAATCTCTGGACTTGCTAGAGGTCTAGACAGGAAGTGATCTCTCCCAGTCCAGCAGTACTAAAATATTTAAGGAAACGATCACGGTAAAATTAAGCTTAAATGTCAGCTTTATTTTATTCATTTTAAACGAAGCAAAGGGACTAATCATCTACATTAAGAAATTAATCCATTGTGTTATCACCATAACAAGCAGTTTACACATTATTAGGTGAACGTTTAAAGCCCTACGCACACCAAGGCCAGGAGATACACCTGTGTCTCAGGCCCGTGTATGCTGCGTGGATGTTAAGAAGCACCTGAGTACGCAGGTATCTCCCTGTAAGTGCACAAATCAAAAAGTTAAAAAAAACGGGGGGATGGGCCTGGACTGGGTGGGACCTGGGCATTCTGAGAAGGTCCCTTGAAATGTGCATGTATGTGTTTATGTGCACCAGCGAGCCCAGGGTCCCCTACCACAAAACTTTACTTCTGCAATGGATGGTGTGGAAGTTTCAAAATTAAAAAAAAAAAAAAATCAGGTCTAGTCAGCAGGGTTTGAAGGTTCGGGGCTAATCGGGTAAAGAGGAGGAAGGGTTAATTAGGTGGGTTAGGAAGTCGGGAGGCTTTACCTGGGCAAACTGGGAACGGACTGGGGAAACTGGTAATTGCGTTGGCGCGCATATCTAATAAAATCACCCCACCTACGCGGCAGAGCCGGCATTTGCGTGCACAAGCGTGCATCTATGCTAAATTGCACCTACAGCCGATTTTATATCCTACTCGCCTGTTATAAAGTGGGCGTGTCCATTCACGCAAGCCGCCACACGCGTGTACATGTATTCCCGTGCAGCTGCTTAAAAGTTCCCATCCCCCTGAGCAGACATTGAAAACACTTGATATTGCCTGGAAGGGAATAGAAATCTTAGACTTCGCCTGTGACTTCATTTTTTGTGGATATGAGCAATAAAAAGTCAGTGTTGACTTGGAAGCTTCCTCATCTTCTTTGCTTTATTGGCAGTGGTGGTTTCTGACAAGTTTCCCCTTTTTTGGAGCAGTGGGGATTTCTCAGCTCTGCGTTATTCTGTATCTGTTCTCTCCAGGTCAGGGGAGGACTGAGAAATATCTGGGAATTGTGTCCGCTGTTAGTATCAGCAGATCTGCAGAGAGATGGTGGTGCTGAGCTTTGAGGAGCTGAAGGAAGGTTCTCTGCTTTGAATTCAGAGCAGGATGCTGCTGTTTTCACCTTGACAATGGGTCTTGCAAGGGGACAGCTAATACGAGTGACAAGTCATCAACAGTCAGGTTTTTCTGCTCAGGACTGCGGACTGCTTGTTCACAACCTATGCCAGCCCTCCTTGACCTAATACATTGTAAATTCAATGTCGTTTGCCTGGAAACCATGAATAGAGTTATCTACTTCATTGCCTCTTCTATAACTATTCAGTCCCTCTTATATTTTTAGGGTTAGTTACCATTTTGTTCTTTTACTGCAGGCTGATTGGAATCATAGATTGCTTATGGTTGACCTCTGTCCTTTTCTATATATCTTTCCAATATTCTTGCCCCCTGGTCCTTCCTGTGCTTAAGCGTTGCAGTTCAGTGTTGCTGAGATAAAACTTATGTCTAGGTTAGCATGAAGCATCCCGGTGTGTCTGAGGAATTGCTTCCCTGATTAGTCATCATTACAGACTGCTGTCTATAGTGTGATAGAAAACAGTTCTGCATACTTAAAGTGGGACCTAGGAGGTCTGAGAAGTTTGCATCCTGACAGGTGCATTTTCTTACAAAAGTTGATATTGACAGCCAAGGAGTAAAGATTTGCATGTAACTCATCTTTCTATCGTACACATTTTTTTTCTTGTAGTAGTGATTATTGCTCCTTAGATTTTCAGAAGCTACCTCCATTGTAAAATTGACCTTGGGCACAATATCACAGTGCCAATACACCTTAAAAAAAAAAAATGTTCGGTGATTGATCTGTATTGCTTTGGAAGCCAACATTCTGTGCATTTTTTTTTTTTATATGAATGTATTGCAAACTGAAGATCAGAAGCTTATCTGAATGCAGAAATTAAGGGGAAAGTTTTAACGTCGTCATGGCAGGAATACATCCAGCCACAGGCTCCGTATCCTGGGGATAGAAAGTCTCCAGAAGCTGGCGTTTTGATGTGTTTAGATGATGATGTGCCATCCTCAGCTCTGCAACAGGCAGCGTTGACACCAGCTGACAAAACACTGACTTGAAACTGTTGCTTCATGTTTCATTTGTATCTCCCAGGTACAAGGGCTGGTTTTGTTTTGAATAATAAAAGATCAAACGAAGCCCTTATGGGAAATGCTGTGTAGGAAGTGTGGTGTCTGTTGAACACAAGAATGCTGGGAAGGGTTGGGGAACCGAATCCTGTTCTCTTTTTAAATGTATATTGGGGGGTGTTGCTGAAGAGTATTTATCTTTTTATACCATAGCACATCTTTTACTGGAAAAAAAAAAAAACAAATGCCTGCCATTACCAATGAACACTAGTTTGAGAGTTCAGACACTGTGATTTGTCTTTGAAAGGGATCATTTTGAGGTGAGATAATGCCTCATGCTTAGAATTGCCTGGTCCTGTCTGTTAAGTTTTGTGGCAGGTGCTGCATCGCTCACCTTTGTGAATCGTTGTCTTAATTTAAAACCAACCCCCAAAATAATGCATGTTGCATAAGTAGAGAATTGTTTAGCATTCTCGGCAGTGCTCGAAACATGAACGCCAAACAATCTACCCCGCACCATTTACGACTGTCAAACTAGGATAGGTCATAGGATTTTTAAAAATCTGTGTTTATGTACAAATAGCGAAATATTTTCAAAAGTAAGATTGGTCAATTCAGAAGCCTTGGTGATACCTAGTGTGGTGGTGTACGCTCTGGGGCAGATTTTAAAACTTACGTGCGGGCGTAGATTTGTTTGCGCAACCCGGCGCGAACAAATCTACGCCCGATTTACATGCGTGCGCATGTTATAAAATCCGGGCTCGGCGCGTGCAAGGGGGTGCACACGAGCACCTTGCATGCACCGAGCCTGAGGGGAGCCCCGATGGCTGCCCCCGTTCCCTCCAAGGCCGCTCTGAAATCGGAGCGGCCTTGGAGGGAACTTTTTTTCCAGCCCCCCCCCCCCAGCCCTACCTAAATCCACCCCCCCCAACTTATTTTATTTCTTACGCCTGCACCGGCAGACGAACCCCCGACACAGCCGGAACTGAGGAGGGCTTGCATCTCTCCACCCCAAAAATACACGCATATGTCTCAGTACCCGCACATGATTTTAATACAGGGAGCTGCATGAATTGTGCATCTGTTTTATATGCGTAGATATATTTTATGTGGGGAAATAATTGTAACCGGGCATGTAACAACCCTCCATTTATGCGCGGCAGCAGGTATTTTATAATGTACCTGTGGACTCCACTTATGAAAGTACTTGGTGCATGCATTTTTAATCACCAGTTTGCCGACACTGCCACCACTTCACCTTGGCAAAAGACAAGTGCAATTTCACTTCCGTGGCTCGAATTGC